>NC_061100.1:68309839-68357339 GCF_015104395.2 Macrobrachium nipponense
AAGAGGTATGTTTTAAGCTGTCATGAATATCAAATAGCCGGGAAACCGATTCAAGTAATTCCCAGAGTTCCGTTGTGTAATATTCCTTCAGTAGGTGAATCTTTTGAGAATGTATTTATCAATATGGTCGGACCTTTGTCTAGAAATAAGGGTAGAGAAGATAACACAATTAATCTTGAGTATTATAAAAACAATTTAAGAGATGGTTGGCAACTAGCGAAGGAGAACGGGAGTCAAGGGGGGACTAAATGGAAACATGATCTTAGAGCGAAAGAGACAAATTTCAGTGTAATGGATATAGTTTTAGTACTAGTCCAAAAAGAAGGTTCCGCTTTACCTTATAAGTTCGAAGGTCCTTTTTCAGTGTTAGAGAAGAGGGGAAATATACATTATAGAATTAATATGGGTAAGAATAGAGCAAAGTCAAATAATGTAAATTTGCTTCAGAATTATAAAGAACGGCCCATACCATGGCCACCGCGAGTGTTCGATGTGACAGTGTTACTGAGAGAAATTAGTTTTGAGAAAATGCAAGAGGCGTTTTAGCATTTCAAAGTTTTAATCAGAGTTCAGAAAATGGAAAAAAGTAAGAGAAAAGGATAATGTGATAGCTAATAGCCTCTCTAAAGTTTTCAGAATGAGTAGCCTAATGACCGTTTTCTGTTTTTGCACGGATGAGTGTGTGACTTGACAGGCGCCGATGTGATGTGAGGAACGCCACGATTTCTGATGCAATTTTCCATCGAGATTCTTCTAAATCATTCCGATAATCTCGGGAGTCTGTGACATTCGCGATAGGCCCCGCTCCCAGAATGCCGTATAAATACGACGGACGAAGTAGGAGAAGGCAGATCATCAGTAAGAGCCACAGATCAGATTATCAGTGAGAGATCAGCAACAGAGATCATCAGAGTGAGATAAGAGAAGAACAAAGGATAAGAGAGAAGAAGGCACTCGTGACTTTGATTGGATTCTAGTCAAGTCGTCGTCAGGAGTGGACGACTGAGGCATTTCGACGTAGAGCAAGACTTCAGGGAAGAAACGTTCTGCAAGAGGTTTAGAGAAGTTCCTGCCCTTCCTTCGAGTATCAAGGATAGATATTATTTTCTGCAATACGGAGTCAAGAAGATGTCTGCAATTGCAGTTCTCCTTTTGTAAAGCCATCGCTTCAAGTCGCAAAACTGGCCAGCAAGTATTTGAATTGTCTCACTTCTTCCCCAGTTCACGCATTGTAATTTTTGCCTTTTTTTATGTAAATAGGAGATACCCTTCTGCATTTATCTTTGTAAGTAAGCTTGTTAATAAACCTTTGTTGTGTTAGTGTTTCTTTCTATATTCGTATCCCCAGTTTCAACTGTTGGTGTTGAATTCTTTTTGTTTATCATTATAACGAACTTGGAGCGGATCTCTCTCTCAGGGTTCGTAATGATATATATATATATATATATATATATATATATATATATATATTATATAAGATATCTATATATATATAATATATATATATATTATATATAGATATATATATATATATATATATATATATATATATATATATATATATATATATATATATATCTATATATATATATATATATATATATATATATATATATGTATATATATATATATATATATATATATATATATATATATATATATATATATATATATATATATATAATATATATATATATATATATATATATATATATATATATATATACTCAGATGAAAATGACAACAGTCATGTTATTAATTCGAGGCCAGTTAGGGGGTGTTACCTCCACTTTTGTACAATTTACGCCTTCATTTGTTCACATCTTTATCACCATGAAATAATCGAAATGACCCTTTGCCCCTTCACTTTGTATTGTGAGTTCATCTGTAAATACTTACATTAGTTCCTAATGTCTCAGAAAAGCATTTAACATATGCATTTCTTATTCTGGTTGGGTCTTTTTCACAAACCATTATCGTAATTTTTCTATACATTACTTCATTATTCTCCATTCCTCCCGTAATTTCAAGGTTTCTTTTCGAAACACAGTCCACATAGGCCAATTTATTTTCCCTATCAATGTTTCCTATATAGTTTTATTCCTTTTACATTCACAAATTATCACTTTGTTCCATTAGCTACCAAGGTTACATTTTGAGTTTCAGTGGTAAAATAAAAATATTTTTTTTTTTAGATATGAATTTAAAATTCCTAAGCCATATATAACTGGAAAACGAATCACAAAGAGCAGTTTCTTTTTGCAAAAGATATCAAGTTGGCAGGCTTTCTTTACGCGTCGAAAACATGTTTGTGAGCTGAATGCTAAATTCTTCCTTGCTGACTGCATGCAAATGTCAATTGTCGAGAAGATCCTGGAATTCGCCAGCAGCGAATCATGGAAATAGGCCACAATAAAGAAGTATTATATACCCACTACACTGAGTTGTTCGTGGTGGGAGTGGGATTTAAAAAAAAAAATTAACCCTTTTGGTTTTATTTGTAGAGGGTAATAATAACCCGGATTATGAACAACCAACTTATGGGAACATACCAGAAAATACTTTGAGATTACGAAGGAAATGTTAATTTTTTTTACATTTTCAAAGAGTATCTTTAAATGAATAAATACCACGATAAATTTGACACTGCTAGTGAAAATATTACTTCTAATAACCGACATAAACTAAGTTTTCTTTTCATTATTCATTCTTGAACTTACGCATTATAATATGGGTACATCCATTAGACTACATTTGAATTACTTAAACAAAATATTATATCTAAATCTTCTGTAATCATACTGTGCATTAAAAAACACTGTGACCTGACAAAGTTGGTTGGTATATCAGTGTCCTTCTCTCTTACCAATTTTACTAGTACTCCTGTCGCCAAGTTGTAGGCAGTTTTTATTTTATTTAATCAAGCCAGATCCTAATTTAGCCTTTTTAGGTTAGTAATTACTGAAGTAAATTTATCATCTTTGGACATTTTTTTCTGCTAGTCAGGATAATAATGACAAACCCTACATAACTAAAATATTTACCACTTACGACCACATTGTAGATCACCTCGTAATATTACACGTAATTTTACTTATCACCGTGATGGTACAATCATAATATTGTTGCAGCAATCGTTGTACACTTGAATTGGTCCTGAATGCACATCGACCTTTTTCTTTTACACCTCTGTGCTATAGCAGCACCAAATTTGTTATGGTTTCAATGTCCTAGGATGCTTATCTAAACGGATACTTTATTGCATGGTCAGAGAGCGAACTTGAAGGTAATTATTATGCACAATATTGAATATAGAATATATGAGAAATAACTATTTGCTCTATACCTTTCATTTTAGAGAGTGGCATAAGTTATGAAATCATAAAGTTATTTTGTTGTCTGTTTCGTGTTTCTGAATGAAAATACAAATTTCAAATAAGAGTAATAATATAAAGGTAAAAATATTTAATTGGATAGAAAATACTAAAATATAATTAATGTTAGTATAGTAACTTTTAAATTGTAAAATACAATGAATAAAGATTATTTGTATAAGTGACTGTTTTTTCCTCTATTTTTATTTAATTCTAGAGCACATCAGCTACACATGCGTGGTAACAACGGCTTTACGGGTTTTCCATACAAGAAGTTATTAAATACTTTTTTTATATAGATCAGATCTAAAGCGGAAGCTGTTGACTTCTAATAAGGAATGGTAATAGAACTGATTTAATTTTTCACTATAGTAAAATGAACTAAGTCTCTGAGTTAACCAGACAGATGGATGCTAAATTCTACAAAGTAATGATCATGAGGTTACAGAACTAAGGAAAATGCAAATGTAAGTTTATTGTTCTGACAAATTATTTGTAATTCAATTTTGATGATGTTTGATAGGCCCCTCCTGAGCTTTCTACTTACTTTGTGGATAAAAATCCAAAAACGATAGTAGAGTGCTGTAAGTGGGTGGATGTCTATGACACCCACCACCCACTACAGGGATCATTTAAAAATAAAATCCGTCCAGTTGCTCCCCACCCTGCCAACTCTCAGACAATGCAGCACCAAAATAATCAGCTGCATAAGCCTTTGTGTGGACGTTGTAACAAACCTGGGTACTCTTCAGAACAGTGCCATTCTAAAGCAGATCCTCAGCAGTATTGAAACCACCAAAAGAATAAGAATAACGGCTGCTGGCAATGGAACAAACGGCCAAAGTTTGATTTTAACAGGAGCCTCTGTGACTCGTGCAAGGTTCATGAGCACACCTCTTCCTTGCTTATTTCCTCGAAGGCTACCGCTCCCGCCATTGCCATGGCAGTGACAGACCCGTCAACTCTAGGCCTCCCTGCTCATGGCCCCGTATTTGTTGCTATCCCAGAGGCCACTATCCTGCCCACCATGTACAAGCATTCACAGATTCTGGTGCGCAGCTATCCATGATTCAAGAAAATAAAATTCCTCATGGAGCTAGGATTGAGATGCATAAATTAATTACAATTGAGAGCTTTAACCATGTTAAAATAATCCTGCCTGCCACCCGGTTTAGTAGGATCGCACGACCTCAGTGTTGGAAAATATGTACTTTGGCAGTGGCAACCTACATTCCTAGTATTTGTGGCGTCTTGTTAGGAACAGGACTTAAGCCTTCTCCTAATTTTGAACAGTCTCAGGGCCTTTACCCTTACCTTGCTCCAGACCAATTCTGCAGTTCTTCGAGACCTACCACAGCACAGCCAGTGCCCCTTGAAGGTATCAGGCTGTGCCATGCTCTGCCCCTTATGTGCACTGAGGCACGTTTGAATCCTCTTACTCCGGCGGATTCCAGCCTCAGTGCCAGTGCCAAGGCAAGAGTTACGTCTTCCCCACGAAGCTCCCGTACAGGCTACTTCTCCGAAACCTTCGTCTTGACTCCGTTACTGCCGCTGGAATCAGTGGAAGGGCCAATTCCACCCAGAATTCCCCAGGACACACCTGACTATAGCAGAAGATCCACCAAAGGCGCATCCTCGCAAATTGCCCCTGCTCTTCCCCTTTGTTAGCACCTAACCAGTCCAGGTGTAAGGACTCTGCCGACCCTCAGTTGACTGAAGAACTTCAGGAACCGAGTCAAGCAGCGTTAGGCAGGGGGTGGGGTGGAGTGGGATGGAGTGGGGTGGAGTGGGGTGGATGCCAGTGTTCCGACTGTCACAGCCGTTGGAGTAGATGCTATTACGGCATCTTCCAAAAACTTGCTTGTTTCAAGTCCCCCCATGGCGCCGTGAAACCGACCTCGAAGAGGTTGAATAAAATAAGGTGGAGGACGTCGAGGATTTCAGAACCCTGGAGGAGCCACTAGGCTCTCTCTGCACTAGTGCCCTGGCACAGTGCTACATTCTTTTAGAAAATTCCATTCCTTCTCCATCCAGAGGAGAGTGCCAGATTCTGCTACTTTGACTTCCTTTGTGACTTCCCGTATCCTCTCATTTATAATTTCCTTCCCTCTTTATCGTAGCCTCTAAGGCACTTTTTCCTACTGTATGCTCTGCTTAGGCAACGCCCAATTGCCAGCAATTTTGGCATTAGGAATTAGTATGTCGTTAAGAACTGGTATGATGGTCTCCGCAAGCTTGTGACGATTGCCTTTAAAAATTCCCCAGACCTATCACAATAAGTGCCACCTCTGGCACCATATTCATTTACAGGAGACTAGAACACACTTATAGCCAAATAGAATGCTATATATTTACCTTGGTCTACCATGGTGATATTGTTAAAAGCATGGCTCCATTTTTGGATATTATCTGTTTATTTTATATGTGTGATTGATAATTCTCTAGTCTCTATCATTTGTGTTTTTTATTCTCCACTGAGAATCATCCATTTTTGCTCTTAGTTCTACCTTTTATCTTTTTTATAATGCTCCCTCTTGAAAATTTTCATTTTGTTATCTTTCTCAACAGAAAAGTTAAATATTATTTAGCCCAAATGAATGAGAAACCTTAAGGAGTAACTTCATAACCAGGCTGGCACCGGGTCAATTGTATTATAAGATCGCGGGGTCCCTAACACCCCTATAAAACGCATCTGTAATGCCCTTCATGGCCAATTAACAGCATGAATTGCAATAGGTTAAATAGATGTTATTCATAACTAAATATATTACTCACCCTTATAGAATAAGATTAGATATGTTTTTGTTTAATGAGATGGAATTACCTACTCACTCAGTCATTAAAATGTATTACTTTCAGTCATTTACATTGGAATATGATTATAAGTAAAAATTTGGAAATTAAATTTATAGAGCATTGTCAAATTTTAACTATTAGATCTAATTATAGAGTGAAGGTCAAAGAATTGCCATTTCTTACTCGTAAAAAAAGGGACTTTCCCAAAAGAAAATTAACTTTGCCTTTAGTAAGGTTATCTTGCAAGACGCCCAATGGCAAACTAATATACTTATAACTCGTGATTGCAAGACAATAAGTTTAGGTGTTTGTGTTCTAAAACATCAACAAATTTCATTAGTCTAAGTGATCAGATTCCTCAGAGGGGAAAGAAAGAGAATTATTTCATTGCAAAATGGCCATTTGCCACTCAGTGTAACACAAATCAAGTTTTTTTTTTTTAACAAACAAGGCACCTCTTTCGCTCTCTCTCGCCAATCTGCACATCCCTTTCTTTGACTTTCCTGCCGTGTGCCCCATCTTCCAGAATTTGGAACTCAGTGGCAGCTCCCAGAAGCCAAGAATTAATCGTAAAGCAGCAAGAGTGTACACAAAGTTAACAAAAGCGGTCACTGAGGGGATCTTGCTCTCAGACACCACACATCTAGCCAAAACCGCAGCTCCTTATCTGCTGAGCTGCCCTTGTCCTTTGTGTTTCCACCTGGCTGCAAGCTATACCCTACCTGATGGTATTTGAGTGCATCAATCGGCACCCTTTAAGAAGCTGAGACCATTGATCAAACAATGAAGTACGGACATAATGTGGCAGTCACTTGTATCTCCTTACAGTATTTTTCATCTCTGTGTTCTGTGCAAATGTTCTTAGCTTTCTCTTGTCATCCCCTCACAGCTGTGCTCCCTTGCTTTATGAAGCTAATATAATTAAAGTGTTGTGGTTCCCTTGTATGTGATTTACTAGTGTTCATTGCTTGAATGACCTCCCGGTATTAGCAGTCGTTAAGATAAATTACTAGGGGAGATAGAGATACCGTAAGTCGGTGTCATGTTCTATGTTTCACACCCTACCATTCAGTACAATATCTTTCTGTGAAGCAATTCAGTCACTTCTTGACCTTTCAGGGAATTCTGGGAATGTAAGATTTATATTAAGTAAGTCTGAAGATTTTGTGGCATCACCGCATTTGATCAGTATTTTGTGTGTCGCACATGTTTATAGAGCAATACCTCATTCCAGGTATCCTACCGCCTTCATGCCTGCTGTAAGAAGTGGATTACTTTATCTTTAAATGCTCTGGGCACCCCCATCATGTGATTCCAGTACTGCAAGCAACTTGTTTTCTCAATAACAAGTTGGACCTTGAGAGTCCTAGCACCCTTATGGCACTCGTGCAGCAACATAGGAGGCAGTTACGGTTCCTCCATTGAAAGATGACAGATCTATAATTTATCAACAAGGGTGTTTATGATACACCTACATGGGATTCACAAAGTGGTAAAAGTCCTGCCTACATTGAAAGCAATTATGGTTCCTCCACTATTTAATATTGAGTGTGCTTTTTAATCATTGTAACTGCTTGGGAATCTTTGTTTTAAATTCTTATGAACTATTAACTTGGAAGAAAGATACCAGTAGCTTTTAGTATTCAGTATTTAGTATTCAGCTATTATTTTTCACTTAAAAAGAAAGCTAGCGGGTTTCCTATCTCTTGAAGGCTAGACGGTGATTAATTGCTTATTAAATCCTACATGGGACTATGAGTAGTCATCCCTTAGTTAATTCCATGCTACGTTTCAAATATTCCTGTTCGAGTGCAACGTTTTCATCTTCATGTAACTTCTCTTCCTTAAATGTGACACATCTCCTTTAAATCCTAATTAATGAGAAGGATATTTTATCAATTTTGATATAGCACTTGCATCAGTGCAATCCCACCTATAGAAATATAAAATATTACATAGGACTGATAGCCTTTGACAAGCAAATAAAATTACTGTTTTGTGTATAAACCAATTTAAAGTACTAGGTAACCATATTCTGAGGTTTTACCCCCATATAATTATAATCATGCACTCTATTACCCAACAACTGCCTGGTACTTCTTTAAATTAAAACTTGTTCATATGTGCTCATTTCATTTTGTTTGCTTCTAACACAACATACTCTCATGCACATTGCTGTACTGCACATCCTTTTGAATTTTTGCCTTGTTCTTATTGAACAATACTTCTGCACTACATGTTACTGGTGGGTCTGTGGGCAAGTTAAGCCCCTCCTTCCTCAGAGTAAATCATTTGCTCTTAGCAGGCTCCACCTGTGTGCATGTCAAGCATTTCCTATGTTTCTATGCACACCCTGAGTATGTGTCCTTGTCCACTGCATGGCATCTAATTTTACGCTGTTCTTCATAAACAAGCCTACTGGTCTTCGTAACAGCCAATTATTCCTTGGAGCCAATCACACATCTGCATTTGGCATCCTTTTTTTTAAGCCTGGTGCAAGTTAAGCCTATCATTCCTCATAAACAACCAACACATTGGTGCCCAGTTACCCACACTATCTACAGAGAGAGCTTTTGTAAGGTGCACCTATTGACACTTTCGTGCACTTACTAATTTTGTATACACCCTGACCAGATCAGAGTGCCATTTCATATTCAGCACAGTTGCTTGCGTGACCTTTCTAAACATTTGTGCATTTCTGGGGAAGGTCCAACCCCACTCAAACCATCAGCAACATGTCCACCAAGGTACGGAATCTTCATGGAGGTAAGAAAGAAAATACGAATTGCAACTGGGAAGATTGAGGCAAGAGGAGAAAAAAATGAAGGAAAGCAAAAACAGCATGAACTATAATTAATTCAAAACGTCATACAATGAGCATCTCCGCTCCCACCTCTCCTGACAAAAACGTGTTTCAAAAGTTATAACTTTCATTACAACTCAGTTTTACTCGAAGAAAAGTAATGTTTCCCAATTTCTTCACTAAGCATTATCAAGCCAATGATTTAAAGATTTTAACGATAAATGAATTATGCACATCAGTAAAACAAATGTTACAATATGTATAATAAAAAATAATCATGAAATCTTAAGATAAAATATATTCTTTCATTCCTTATATGACATCGCAGTGTATTCATCATTTATCAGCTTGTGTTTCATACAGTATCGTAGCTTAAATGTTATAGATGACTATGCTACCAAACAGTTATAGGTAGGGCTTATCAATACGAAAATAACAAGCTAAAGATTAAGAATATTAATCTCTCTCTCTCTCATCTTCGTGTAATCACGTCCTGGTCACGTGACCAGCCAATGACGTCGTCATCATGATCATGATCCATTGATAGAAGTAGTCTTATGGGGTAAAAAGAAAAATAAGACGTCATTATCGTCATTCTAATTATCACTATCACACTCCCTCAAATCCTATATGGAAATCTCTATATGAAAAATGTATAATGATATATAAAAAAAGCAATAATGTGAGGGATATAGGAGGAATGAAAAAAGATTGTAGAGAAAGAAAATCTAGTGGGATGAATAAATTTCTTCTCTGCGTAGTTTTTTTTTTCTCATTTAGAGATTTCCAATATAGGATATGAGAGAGGGAGACCTTAATAATGATGGTGACGATGATGACATGAATTTTTTCGTTTCCCCCACAAGACTACTTTTATCGAGGGACCATGATGATGATGATGATGATGTCACGACTGGTAATGTGACTAGGACGTGACTACATGAAGATGAGAGAGAGGGAGATTAAGAGAAAGGAGGAACAAGAAACCTGAAGACAGCAATAACAAGCCTTGGGACAAGAGAAGGAAAAGGATTAACAGCAAGAAGTAGCCTTGAAAGAAAAGGAACTTGAGATTGAGATATCCAAACAGGACAGTGCCATGGCACTGGCCAGACACTGAGCCAACTATCCATCCCTGGCCTTCACTTCTTCCATTATATAGAGTATCAATCATCTCATGCCTCACTGGAATGGCACAGAGCGAGAGGTGTGGCTGGAACAGGTGGAAAGCTTCTTTAACGAGTACAAGCCTAAAGAGACCAAGAGGGTCATGATCCTAGTAAAACACATGGCTGGAAAGGGACAAGATGCCCTAAATTCTTTGGATGGTGATAAAGGAAACCTGAGGCAGTCATGTCAAAGCCTATTCCAACCAGAAATCCCAGTCTACCAATATTGTAGAGATTATATAGCCAGTTTTATGGCTACATTTGTAAGAAAGAGGAGCATTGCACAAATTTCAGTGATTGTCCCGGAAAGATATCTGCCATCGTTGCTTGGGTGCCACTCATCGATCCTCTGTGGGGCCAATTTTTGTTGCACCTCCTCGAGGTCGTCACCGTACTCAACAGGTCTCTGCATTTGTGGACACGGGTGCTCAAATTTTCCTTATAAGGCGAGCCAAGGTGCCTAACGTGGCAACCATTGAATGAAAACCCATTACTATTGAAGGCATCAATAATTTGATGCTGACATTCCCGACTGTCCGATTCAGGGTCACCAGCCACCACAAACATAGGATTTGTATGACTGGATTAACCAATCATAGTCCCAGAGGCAATGGCCTCCTCCGAAGACAGAACCCCCTTCCACAGCCCTTCTTTGGGTCAATCATAGGTCCTAACTTTTTTGACTCTCCATCAGGTGGTGATGTTCATTGCAGCCCTTCATTCCCTACATGCTAACATGTATTTAAAAATTTATATTATATAAGCTGTCTACTATTGCAAAAGCAAGACCTTCGTGTCTTTGGGCCATATTAAAAGTTTATTGCATCTCATTTTGAATTTAAAGCATTTTCAATATTTGCTTCACCTTCTTAATTAGCTTATTTGATGCATTGCTCTTACCACTGCATGCATTTACCATAAAGTATTAGAAGTGGCCATTTATATATGTAAAATTGACATTTGAATCAGTACTTTCCATCCAGTTAGGGTCAGAATATATGCATAAAGGGGAGCTGTTATAGAATTCAGTCCTGCTATTTTATATAAAACCTCTATTAATAATATAAAAGAACTATAGTACAGGAAGGGGTATGGGGTTAGTTTTCAGCAGAGCAAGGTAGGAAATGTCTCAGTCCTTTGTTTCTCCGCTTTTCTAAAATTCCATGTATTGTCTTGACCTGCCTTAGACAATAGATGGAATTTGAGAGAAGGGGAGAAATAAAGGACTTGTATTGTCTTGACATGCCTTAAAACTAACCACGGTGGAGGGGGGGCGGGGGGCCAAGCCAGCCTAACCCAGTGCTGGTCCTAAGCCTGGATAAATAGGGAGGGTTGGAGTCAGGAAGGGCATCCATCTGAAAAATATCCTGCTAGAACTTTTATGAAATATGTCTTACAAGAAATGAGAATAGGGCTAGGCTGTCACCCATAAGTGACCCACAGATATATCGGTAGATATTCGCTGTATGCAGGAGACAAGATGGAAAGGTAACAAACAAGGGAACTTGGTGGGGGGGGGGGGGGGTTATCAGCTAATCTATAGCACAGCAAATAAAGAAGGCAGAAATGGTGTTGGAATAATTCTGTCAAATGAAATAAAGAAGGAAATCTCTGAAGCAAATAGAAGAAATAATAGGATTATCTGGGTGAGGCTGAATGTTGAAAATTGCACTGTTTACAGATTTAGTGCATATACACTCCCGATAGAATGCTCAGATGAAGAGAAAGATCGCTTTTGGTCAGACTTAGAGGAGGAAATGGAAAAGGTACTAGCAGATGAAAGATGCCTTGTCGGCGGAGATCTGAATGGGCACGTAACTACAGTATATATTATTACTTTCCCGGCTGGCAATCTGTAGTTTTATAATCTCGGTCATTTGCGGGTTTGGGATATGAAGGAAAAAACAGGAGAGAGATAAGCTTACATGCATGCAATGGAGGACATGCAAAAATGGTAATCGAGGGAACGCTTAACACAGGTGTATTCTTCTTAGCCACACAGATGGCCTGTTATTATTACGTTAACTATACTAGTGCACAACCGGACAGCAGGTTAGACTTATTAACACTCATGGTGACGCACGTCTTTGTGTGGCGGCCGATGGGAACGAGACTGCGGGGGCACTCACTGGGCACTCTCGACCCAGTTTGTCTGTTCACTATGGGATCCGCTAACGAACTCATTTTGACCGGTACTGCGGCCTGTTTCAAATGCCCCCTACACACAGCATCGTTATGCAAGAGGCTGATTGGTTATTCTGGCTCCTAAGACACAAGGGCCAATCAAGAAGGGATATAGAGATGCGTGGCACTTTTTCGAACTGCCAAAACCACGCCAACTTGTAACGTCTTAGGCGGTTGCCTTGTTTTGTTAACACATACACTTGGTATCACTTATAACGGTTTCATGGGACATCAGACTATCACGGAAAAGGAATATTCAAAACTATCAAATCAGCTCATCCCTCCCTCCCCATTTCTTGCGTCCCGCAAGACATACACTGATCTTATGATTTGCGTATTGTTGTTCTTCTTTGAGTGCCCCACCGCCTTTGAGTGCCTTACCATCCAGTTTGTGCAAAATTTTAAACTATTAGGATAGGGCCATTTGGCGTGTTACAAACACAAGTTACAACAAATGAATCTCACGCCTCGCCTCACAATGTGTCATACAGAAAAAACAATTTAGGTTCACATTCAATAATATCAATAAGAAAATGGACAGTCACAGCTCCAGCTCGAAACAGCTAAATTCATAAACAAAAATTCACATAACATGAGTCAAAAATTAAACATTACTCATAAGAAATTTGGTAAAAGCATAAGAAAACTTACTGAGTTCCTTCTGCAACACAATAAAAAAATAAATAAAAAATAAAAATTCAAAGATTACTCACAAAAATAACTTTTTTTTCCAAAATAACTACACACTCCCACATCATTGATGGAAGATCATAAATTTCTGACAAAGCATACGCAGCATTGACAATGATATGAAATTTTGGACACAGCATAATTGCCATCAATAGAAATTAATAAAAATTAGATACATTGCAATAAGATGTTTAATACGACTTGAAAAGCAATAAAATTAATAATTCAATAAAAAATAATACAATTATGAATACATAGACTCACTCATTATATGCTTGGAACTGTAACAAAATGTTTTAAAAATTAGACATCAATTTCTCAGCAATAACTGACATGAAACAAAAGTGCATAAGAATGTTTTTATGATATTCTCTGTTCACTTTGTGACGGACACATTTATTCATGAATCGCGCTGGTATGCTACGCAAGGCATCTAGTACATGCACTTACAAATTATGTGGATGGTTAGCTTTATCGAAGACTGAGGAACGGTGGCACAACAAGTTACCCTTTTTTTTTCTTTCTTTCTTTTATTAAGCATTTATCTCGAGCATGTTCAAAAAACTGTGACTTGTCAGTCAACTCCCTTACACACTAGCAAACCCACACACACTCATCACATGCACACTCCCATGGCACTCGCTCAGCAATTTCACACAACAGCTTACTCACTTGCCTCTGTTTTCTGTGCAACTCACCCACAGGTGTAACTGAAACATTTAACTGTATGTGTCGCAGTTCCCCTCTCTCTTTGGCTCGTGCGTTACAGTATACTCTTGGGAAGATCTTCTGCTACTCTCATTACTTTTTTTTTTATATGATCAATCCCCACAATGCAAACTCTAACAGTTGTTTGATCCTACGATCTTTTTGAGAAACTAACATTCTTAAGGCATCTCTATATCATGGATAAAAAACACAATTTGTTCTCACTTCATCATCAAATTTAAAAATTACTTCTCTTTCCCAAAGAAAATCTAACTACTCTTTCAACAAATATATCAGACTACTCTTTCAACAAATATATTAGTCTCGCTACTTTATTCAAACTCTTTAATTAATTTACGTTAATAATTTCTTCAACGAATATATCAGTCTTGTTACTTTACTCAGACGAACACTTTAATGAATTTACGTTCATAATTTCTTCAACAAATATATCAGTCTTGTTACTTTACTCAGACGAACACTTTAACGAACTTACTTTAATAATTCTGTCTTTAAACCTTAACTACAATTCTTCGATGGGGACAATGGGATGCGTTGTCGTTCGTGATACTTTAAATGTGATCAGAACACGGCCTAAGAGAACCATCTTTTTTTTTTCTCTTATTTTTTTATAAAAATTTTTTTCCAATGTTACTTTTTACAAATTCCCTATCTGCATTTCCCTAACACAACATACCATTGATGACACTACTAAAGGCTTACACAACTCGTTCATTGTGCAGTCGAACTAATACTAATATTACTATCAGTGACAATTTTTAGCAATCACGACGGCTTCTAGGCGGGGCGGGGTTTCCCACCTCCGGGGGTGTGATGGGTATCCTCTCATCACATCCCCATAGTATCCCAAGACACTATCCCGTAACTGTCCCTCTCTGCCAAACGGTTGAGATGTTCCCGTTTTCTATGCAATTTGCTCACAAGTCAGCAACTCTATTAGTGCCAGCAGCGGTGCCGGCGATCGCTGCTGATGCTATTAGTTTGTTTGTATCTTCTTCACATCGAGCCTGGATTCTCTCACTGGTTACTGGCTGTCATCTGACATCTATCAACTATTCTTAATTCTAACATCGCGTCATCCTATCCATACCTTAGGCAGGTATCATGACTTCCTTCACGGGTAGAGGTTGGTAAGGGAACTTCTGCACTATTCACCTTGTTAATACCATCCCTCTACTCTTCAATAGATCGGCGATCCAAAGTAAAAAAGGTGGTGGGAACTTCCCCGCCTTCCCACGGCGTCACGGGGGAGAGGCTTTGGTCGACCTCTCTCTGTCCCAGCATTCTTGACTCTTGGGTAGATAGGTTGTTCTCTACTTCCCTACTTCTCAGGTGGGAATTTGTATCCCCTTCCCTCACAACAAGGCAATAAGGCGTCCCTTGTTCCCGGGCACTGCATAACAGACCCGCACGGCACTGGGGGTAACCAGGGGTACTACCTTCCCGGCATTACCTCCATGCCATCTCCTGCTACTGCCAACTTCCGTCCTTCCTGGTGAGGTTGGACTGCTCGCCATCTCTCCATTCAAAATGACATCGTTACTCCTCTACTTGGTCTGCTACACGAGTTGGTTACTCGGGGGGTCATGAAGGGTCACGAAGGGTGTTCGGGTGCCACCACCGTCGTTTGAATTGGCGCTGCAACAGTCCATTTTTAATTCTCCACACTAGTCTTTGTCTGTTCGTATGTCTCGTACGGATTTTTCCAATATTTTGTTACTGCTACCGCCGATTCGAATGATTCTCTCGCTCGCTCATTATCGAATTCGGTGGCGAAACTGTCTATAACAGCGGTAATTTATTAACGATTTCTACGATCGCACTCTGTCTGTCTGGTTAGCATTGCGGTTTTTTTTTTTTTTTTTTCCGATACCGTATGGTGTGATTGTACACTGTCTTTCTGGTTAGCACTATGCATTTCGAAATTGTATGGTGTGTGATTGTACACTGTCTTTCTGGTTAGCACTGTGCATTTCGAAATCGTAGGGTGTGATTGTACACTGTCTTTCTGGTTAGCAATGTGCATTTCGAAATCGTAGGGTGTGATTGTACACTGTCTTTCTGGTTAGCAATGTGCATTTCGAAATCGTAGGGTGTGATTGTACACTGTCTTTCTGGTTAGCAATGTGCATTTCGAAATCGTCGGGTGTGATTGTACACTGTCTTTCTGGTTAGCACTGTGCATTTCGAAATTGTATGGTGTGTGATTGTACACTGTCTTTCTGGTTAGCACTGTGCATTTCGAAATTGTATGGTGTGTGATTGTACACTGTCTTTCTGGTTAGCACTGTGCATTTCGAAATCGTAGGGTGTGATTGTAGCACTGTCTTTCTGGGTTAGCATGTGCATTTCGAAATCGTAGGGTGTGATTGTACACTGTCTTTCTGGTTAGCACTGTGCATTTCGAAATCGTAGGGTGTGATTGTACACTGTCTTTCTGGTTAGCACTGTGCATTTCGAAATCGTAGGGTGTGATTGTACACTGTCTTTCTGGTTAGAACAATGTGCATTTTTCGAATCGTTTAGGGTGTGATTGTACACTGTCTTTCTGGTTAGCAATGTGCATTTCGAAATCGTAGGGTGTGATTGTACACTGTCTTTCTGGTTAGCAATGTGCATTTCGAAATCGAAGGGCCACTCGATTTATTATTACCGTTCTCAGCACGGTTCGCCACTTTTATGCCGATTACTTTAGCCATAACTGTTTTTTTTTATCCAGTTCGTTCGTTTCACCATTTCCCTCGTCATCGCCGACCATCGAATTTTCTCTAGTTTCCATGTTTATTTCACTTCATATCACTGTTTGTCCCCAAAATGATATAGCACTGACGTTTGTTTGACACCACAAGACCTCACAAGACCTTATATAAGATCTCACAGGACCTCATACCACCCCACAAGACTCGCAAGACTCCACAAGACCTTACAGGACTGAGGAACCCCACAGGACCTCATACGATTATTTGCAAGACCCCACAGGACCTTACAGAACCTTTCAGAACTCCACAGGACCTTACAGGACCCCACAGGACCTTAAAGGACCCCACACCTGACACCAAAATTATATGACCTGATCTCGGTCATTTGTTGGTTCGGGATATGAAGGAAAAAACAGGAGAGAGATAAGCTTACATGCATGCAATGGAGGACATGCAAAAATGATAATTGTAAGCAGGTTGAGACATACTCAGGACCAGTTGATTCCTTTAATGTACATGAGTTGATTACAGATCAAGGGATGAGCGGGAACTGACTTGTCTTTTCCCGAACCCCGTGCAAGGAGATACACATAACAGGGAAAACATATCGTACCTCAAATGGAACATTCCTACACCTCCCCTTTAAGATCAAAGCTCCCCATTCAAAGCAAACATAGTATATTTAAAACATAAGTATAGATTTCTCCTTTTAGTTGCAAAAATAATAAACTGGTAAAGGTAGTAACATATGAAGTAAAGGGAATTCAGCTATAATAAAAGATAGTCCTTCGACACAGCGCTGGAACATACATAAATGGTAAAAAACATGACAAGAGGACACTTATTAAACCCAAATAATCAGGATTAAAGTATATGCACAAAACTTGACATGTTTAGGGATATTTATTAAACAACAACTAAAATGAATTACTCTGTAATATAATCATCGTGCCATTGCGGGGGACGACGTACCCTAGTGCTACTTCTCTCCTGGGTGGGTACTGGGGCCAGCCTCCCCCGAGGCGGTGGGAGTAGTTCTCCCTCAGGGGTGGTGTGGGTGGTAGGGATCTCAAATGCTTGCGATTCTTGTCGAAATTCTTCCACTCCCGTCTAACCTTATGCGATATTGGCGGTATCTATTCTTTTCAATAACCACCCCGCTTCTATTCCAGGCTCGTGAGTCACATCCTGGATAGCTACCCTCTCCCCTATTTGTAGGGGGGAAAGATCCTTGGCTTTCTCATTATACTTGGATGATATTCGTTGTTTCAACAACGCTTCTTTCCCTCTCTCTTGCGGACAAGGTTTTCCGACCAATGCTCGGTGACGAAATGATAACTTTTTAACATTGGCACCGAATCTCGAAGTTGGCGACCCATGGCCAGCTGTGCAGGAGACTTATCTATACCACGTAATGGTGTATTTCTATACTGCAATATCGCCTGAGCTACCTTGTCATTGTCTAGCCCTCCATTCAGGTAGAGTATTGCCATTAATGTTCGTTTGGCGGTGCGCACAGCAGCTTCTGCCCGCCCGTTGGACTGGGGGTAGTGAGCAGACGACACTCTCATAGATACCCCCCACTTACCAAAGAAATGTCTCATTTCATGCTCGTTAGATTCGTGCCCTCGTCCACTGATATTTCTTCAGGTGCTCCCCACTGCATAAAATATCTTCTAAAAACTGGGATCAATCTCGCGGATGTAGTTCCGTTAGCGAAGAAATAAATTTCCATCCATCAGTCAGTCGATCGGCGTAGACCATATACTGCTTCCCTGCTACTTGAAATAAATCTGCAACAGTTCTCTGAAACGGATATTCGGGAGGGGGAGTGTATATAATACTTTCCCTTTGTTGCGAAGGTGCCGCAACGTTGCAATCATGACACTGTGCCCTATAATTTGCCAAGTCACCCTCAATCCCAGGCCAATAAACTGCCTGTCGTGCTCTTCTGATCATGGAGTCAGTTGATTGATGACCTGAATGTAAATTGGTTGCAATGCGTAAACGTAGTGCCTCCGGAACTACCAGACGAACATGCCCCTCGTCATATGCATATGTGACTAATCCTTCAATGACACTCAGCCTATCACGTACATTGAAAAAAGGTTTTTAGGCAGGGCTCCACTTGAGACCTTGACGACGGCCAACCCTCTTCGCTGACACGTCGCTGCAATAGTAAATAATCAGGATCCTTCTCTGCTTCCCCCCACCCTCATGGTAGCCCAGTCCATAGTAATGACGTCATCCGCCAGCGATGACGTCATGGAGGCAATACAAACTTCGTTCATAAGTTTCTCCTCTTCTTCGTCTTTGACGGTAGTTTCCACTGCGAATCACTGGGTATCTTGATAACGTATCGGCTGCCGAATTCTTCTTCCCCGGCAAAATATCTTATGGTAAAACTATTGCATAGTTTTCTCCTTCAACCTTAGTAGTCTCGGTTTGCAATGTCTTTTAGGCTCCTATCCCCAAAGAGTTTTACCAAAGGTCTATGGTCCGTGATTAAAATGAAATTCGGGCATCCCAATAAAAACAATCTCGATTTCCTAAGGCACCATACTACTGCAGCCGCTTCCCCTCAATGACGGCATAGCCGGCCTCCGCCTCCGTCAGGTGCCTCTGCTGACATAATGCCAGTTTCCATCCCCCATTACAACAAAAAGGGGCATTGAGATCCCTCGCAATTGCAATATTGTTGCAATATAACAAATCCCATTCCTTCTCTGCACCAATCGGTAACAACAGCAGTGCGCCTTGTCTTATCATAATATGTCAGTCCGTCGCCCAACATCTTGCAAATGCTGTCCCGGGCTGCAACAAAACTGTTTTGAAGGCGTTGGTCCCAATAAACTTTCCGATGGGGGGATTTCTTGAGAAGATCCCTGAATGGTTCCATTACCTCCGGTGCTACAGCCACGAAAGGTGCAATTTGGTTCACAAGTCCAAACCAAGATCTTATATCCGTGATAGTTGGGCTTGCAGGCATGGGAAGTTCTTAATGGCACTCATACGCTCATTAGAAGGTCTATAATTATCCCAATCAAGTTCGTACCCACAAACTCTACCTGTCTTTGACAAAATCGGAATTTATCCGGATTCAGCGTAATACCATTATCTCCACATAATTGCAAAAATCATAAGTATGCCAAAAGGCTCCCTCAACACTGTCGTCATATAACAACACGTCATCTATGCACTTGTACTTTCTGTGTACATCAATAATAACGTCATCGAACCTTTTCGTGTATGCATCGGGGGTGGGGCCGCGCAATGACCCATAGGTGTTCGACAATATGGTATCTCCCCCATGGTGTAATAAACGTTGTCAACTGTCGGCTCTCCTCATCTAATGGCACCTGGTGGAATCCGGCATAGGCATCAACTACAGTCTTATATGTACGAAGTGGCACACCCGAGACCATGTCAAAAGGAGCACATGTGTGATGCGTTTCTCGTTTGCAATTCTTATTCAGCTCTTGATAGTCCACGGTCCTCCGTGGTTTACCATTTTTCTTTGCTACCACTACCATCCTTGCACACCAGTCCGTCTGTACCAGCAGGGACCTCCCTAATTACTCCTAATTTGACATCTTCGTCGAGCTGAGCCTTAACATCGGCCTCCCAATGCTTTAGGAAAAAAACTGGTATAGGTGTATGACACGCATAGGGGATGGCACCTTCCCTCAGGTGAATGTGGTGAGGGGCTCCTTCATCATCGGCAGAGGGTTTCTTGAAACGTTGAACGTAGTCTTCGCAAAACGTTTGCAGTAGCCAGTCCTCAGCCTAGGGACATTCTCCTCTGTGGCAGCGTATGGCATCTCTCGCTGACGACCACCACCCCCTACCCGTGTGAGAACGTTTTCTTCAGGCATTTGGCGGGGTTAGTCGACGCAGAGGGTTTCCGCAGTGACGTCATTCACGGTAGCGACAGTATGATGGGGAAACTTTGTATGCACTAGACCTAGTGATTTACACACTCCTAAAGACATATAAAAAACGGGTAGCACCTGCACAACGATAACACTAGTGCTCACTGATTTATCACCCAATTCTATTAGCATATCAACAGACCCATATATTCTCAATGACTTCTCCCTGCGTGATTTACAATGACATTACACCGAGAGAGATTAGGTACCTTCAAACCCAATTTTGGTAACAAATCTACCCCTACTATACACACTTCTGCCCCAGTGTCTGGAACAGCCTCAACGACGACACACTCACATGAAAACTCATGCTTAACCTTTATTTTCACCATCGGCAGTTTCCCACTGCCGCACATAGGCCTACCTGGCGATGTCCGCAGGTGGATAGGCAACAGTGCATGACGTAACAGACGCGTCCACAATAGGCGCCGTTTTGGCGGGCTGTTGCCCCCCTTGACAACAGAATTTAGCAAAGTGCCCCACAATACCACACTGAAAACAATTAACATTATCAGCAGGACATTTTCCCTGCCAATGAGAACGACCACCACACTTTTTACACCTGGTATCTGACTTACTGTTACCAGTAGGTTTCAAGCTACTACGGCCACGGCCGTGTCCCTTGTCACTATTATTAGACCTATCAGCTAGCATAATTTTACTTTCACCTTCTAACCCACTTTCAACTAGGCCTAAGCCTATCTCATCCCCTTTTACCAAACTAGCTACGTTTTTGCCCTTCCACGAGCGCTAATACTATCCTTTTCTGCAGATTCATAAATTTCACATTTACGTAACAATTTCTGCACAGTATTGAAAACCTCATGATCCTGTAGGATCTCTTGCTTAAGTCCCACATTGCTTAAAAACCACCTTGTTATCCGCTGAACTAACACAAAATCATTCAGATCAGCTCGACAATGGGGACACTTAAACCCACAATCTAAGGCCAATTGTTGGCACCTATGCACAAAAGATTTCGCGGTTTCTTGATCGCCTTGTTGCGTGAGAAAAAACTTGTCCCATGCCACTGCCTTATTCACAGACTTCGTCGTGATCTCCTCCAGTCTGTCGAATGCCTCAGAGGTCGTTAATGAGTTCCACTGAACCTCTGAGTGCGTTGCATCTATAGTCATCCTTAACTTCTCATCGCAGTTTAACCGGATACTGATAAGTGCATTCTCTCCTGAGACGTTTCCTAAGGCCAGCCAATCACTCATAGAGCGACACCATTCTCGAAAACTGCTTTGTGTCATCTCATAGCTACACTTCTCAGGGCACATCGCCCTAACACCTGCCGAGGCTGAACCATGTGGTCTTCCTTGTGCCATGAGGCCAACCAAAGCCTGTAACAAGTCCTGTCCCTCGTGGTGCCGGCGTGCCGGTGTTGCATTCCTGCTTGCAGTGCCCCTGGGGGAACGTCTTGCTGTGCCCATGGGTGTGTTGTGATGGCCTCGTCTCAGCATCTTGTAGGTCCTGCTTTGGAACGAGAATCACTGCGCATGTAAGCAGGTTTGAGCATACTCAGGACCAGTGATTCCTTTAATGTACATGAGTTGATTACAGATCAAGGGATGAGCGGGAACTGACTTGTCTTTTCTTTTCCCGAACCCCGTGCAAGGAGATACACATAACAGGGAAAACTATCGTACCTCAAATGGAACATTCCTACAATAATCGAGGGAACGCTTAACACAGGTGTATTCTTCTTAGCTACACAGATGGCCTGTTATTATTACGTTAACTATACTAGTGCACAACCGGACGGCAGGTTAGACTTACTGACATTCATGGTGACACACGTCTTTGTGTAGCGGCCGACGGGAACGAGACTGCGGGGGCACTCACTGGGCACTCTCGACCCAGTTTGTCTGTTCACTATAGGATCCGCTAACGAACTCATTTTGACCGGTACTGCAGCCTGTTTCAAATGCTCCCTACACACAGCATCGTTATGCAAGAAGCTGATTGGTTATTCTGGCTCCTAAGACACAAGGGCCAATCAAGAAGGGATATAGAGATGCGTGGCACTCTTTTGAACTGCCAAAGCCACGCCAACTTGTAACGTCTTTGGCGGTTGCCTTGTTTTGTTAACACATACACTTGGTATCACTTATAACGGTTTCACGGGACATCAGACTATCACGGAAAAGGCATATTCAAAACTATCGAATCAGCTCATATTATATATATATATATATATATATATATATATATATATATATATATATATTATATATATATATATATATATAATACTGGTAATCTTCTAAGGCACGAAAGTAATTCAGTTGTATTCCAAATAGGAAAATGAAAATGGTTTATCTCGGAAAATGCCCAACAGTTTCATCCTCCAATGGACCTCTTCTTGGAGCGTTTATTAAGGAAAGATATAATGTTTACAGTATATGTAGCCAAGAAAGGCCTAAAATTTAAAACATACAATTACCAAACACTTGTAGTATGAGCTATAAAGTATTCAGCAGTAAAATAACAATAAAACAAGAATAGAAGTTGAACAAAGGAAAAATACCAAAATATCAAATGAGGTACTACACTTATTTGAAACAGCATAACAGCATAACGTGCGGTACATTTTAACAAGTGTATACTAAATGACAGTTAATGAATAACATTATTCAATTTGTACTGTCGTTTCATGACATGTAAGATAAAAGGATCTAATTTATGCAAACAATGCAAGCTGTCAGCCTGTCTCTATCAAATTTCTTTCAATAAAACCTGTGCTCTTAAACAAAATCTTTGACCCGAGCTGGTCAATCGGTACATTACACATACTACTGTGAACACATAAAGCATTGCTTGTATTATTTGTTCGTATATTATATTCATGATTTAAAATGCATTTTTCGAGTTTCTTCCCAGATTGTCCTCTATAAAAACTACCTCACTTGTATGGTATCTTATAAATGACCCCTTCACTGTTTTCTGGACTATTATGATTAAAGTTTTTCCAATGGTGCTAGGATATAAAAAAAATTGTACTAAACCCAAGAAACCTTACGAGGTAGACTATAGACTCTAATATATGATGGTATGGGAAAGATATAAATTCTAGTTTTCTATCTTTCTCCTCATATGAGGATTACCTCATTTGATATTTTGGCATTTCTCATTTGTTCAACTACTATTCTTGTTTTATTGTTATTTTACTGCTTAATAGTTTGTAGCTACTAGTTTTTGGTAACTGTATATTTTAAATTTTATGCATTTCTTGGCTACATACACTGCAAACTTTATCTCTTTCCTTAATAAACGCTCCAAAAAGAGGTCCATTATAGAACGAAACTGTTGGGCACTTTCTGAGATAAACCATTTTCATTTTCTTATGTGAAATAAAATTGAGATACATATATATATATATATATATATATATATATATATATATATATATATATATATATATATATATATATAGTATATATGCTATATATATATATATATATATATATATATATATATATATATATATATACTATATATATATATATATATATATTATATATATATATATTGTGTGTGTATGTGCGCACAGGAAATACGGATAAGGAAGTTCCTGTTAGATAAAAATTAGATACTTTAATAATAATAAAAAAAAAAACAATAATAAATGACCAGTTCAAAAATATATGCGGTTAAATAGTAAAATAGTGAGTCACAATTTAATAAATTTACATATTTCAAAATTGAATCTTTTTTTAATGTACCTAACAGTTTTGCAAGCAACAACAGAAACCTAATTCTAGTTACTGGTGAAGAGAAAAATAAAATAAAGAGAAGAATTCACGTGATTATAAACAAAAGAGACCCCGTTTTTCCTTTTCTCTCGCTTTCTAATACACCTAGAGAGAGAGAGAGAGAGAGAGAGAGAGGAGAGAGAGGAATAAATGTAACCTTTCAGTCACTGACGTCATGCACATCAAAGGCTTGGATTTCTGACTGACCGAAACATGAAAACTCAATTACCATAGCGGTTACTTTGACTTTCAGAGCTAGAGTTAAAAGAAAAATATATTCACCAGCAATACATAAATACATACACACACACACACACACACACACACATATATATATATATATATATATATATATATATATATATATATATGTGTGTGTGTGTGTGTGTGTGTGTGTGTGTGTGTGTGTGTGTGTGTGTAAACTGAAATATCTTAATAATCTGAAAAAATAGCCAATTCAAAAATATATGGAAATAATTAAAAAACCATGAAAATTTTCAATTAGATAAATTTATATTTTAAAAATGAATTTTTAATTATTGATTATACCTTACTGTTTTCAAGTGTTCGTAAATTTGGCTTTGTATTCAATAGCATAAATCTTTTCTTATTGATTAATGTAGAGAAAAAAAATCACATTTTTTCGCCAGTAAACGTAAACTTCGAATCACTGACGTGACGTCATATGGATCAATGTCATGGTTCTCTCTGACTGACGTTTGAAGAAAAATACATCTACCAACACACACACACACACACACACACACACACACACACACACATATATATATATATATATATATATATATATATATATATAGACTACAACTTCTGCTAGTTACTTTTACTTAATATTTAACCTACATTCTATGCTACCAGAATTCTCGACTCGGAATAAGCCTGACTTTCATTCTTCGTGAACTGAAAGTCACACAAACACACACACACACACACATACACACACACACACACACACACACACACACACACACACACACATATATATATATATATATATATATATATATATATATATGATATAATATATATATATATATATATATATATATATATATATATATATGTATGTATATATATATATATACAACTCTCGTTCTTTACTAAGCAGACTGATATAAATATGAAAGTAAGTTTACAAGGAAAGCTTGTATAATTGAAATAAAGACTATAAAGGAAAATATATGCACCCGGAATCCAACAAACCTGAAGTGTTAGTAGACCTACCCAAAACAGGGGTACAATTACGCTTTTGAATGTTTCATAACTTTACGAAATACATCTTAGGGATAGTTTTTCTTTTTTTATTCTCTATATAATAATTAGTTTGAGAAAACATTTTATAATATGAAAACCTGAATCTATTATCACAAGTAAAAATTAAAACTACATGGGAAAACCTTGTTTTATGCAGATTTTCTAATATTTTATCCTAATCATTATGAAATATTTAATTATGTTTAGATATGAACATTCCTACCTACCGTGTCAACAGAGTTTATCCTAATCATTATGAAATATTTAATTATGTTTAGATATGAACATTCCTACCTACCGTGTCAACAGAGTATCATCTGTATAAAGATTGTTATTTTATGCAAATACGTGAGTGACAGTGGCGTAGCTAAGGGTGGACATGGGCGGGCACGTGCCCAGCCACAGAATGCTGTGCCCACCCAGGTGCCCATTCATTGGCCACGGACCCATTAAGGCATCCCTATTGACGAAATACTTTCAAATATAATAAATGTTTGCCCATCGTCTAAATCTAATTTGTTGATGCCATCAAATCTATTCCTGACGCTTCACAATTTTTCTCATTGTTGGCAAAACTTCATGTATTCATTAGTGGTTCTTATGCCCATGCAGTGGATAGCTGTACAAAAGGAACTGTGTCCCAATTCGCAAACAAGAGAGCTAAAGCGACTTTCAGGTACCCGACGGGCTTGCAGGTGTCATGCTTGCAAAGTAATTAGAGATATTTTGTCTGCTGTGGTACGTGTTCAGGAAGATTTAGCAGATGAGTTCAATGCAGATAGGGCTATTGATGCAAGAGGACTGATATGCCAAATAAATGCTCATTTTATTATGAGGTTAGTTATCATGATATATATTCTTGGTAAGATAAGTCAATTATCAAATTTGCTACAGTCAGAATTAATTGAAACTGTTTATTCTTTTTCGAGACTGAGACAGGGATGATTCCTTTTTACAATTTGCCAATTCAGCCCACCTTAATATCAATTTTACAATAAATTAAGAAAAATGATCATATGCTCTCTTTCTTACATATGGAAGTGTCACGTAACACAAATGTTTTTTACACCTCAATTTTTTGAAAAAAAAAGGCGTTTATTGGACTAGCGACAAATTTTTGTAGCTTTTGTAGTTTTAACTTTAAATTAAACACTTTATATACCCTCTTCCACAGAGCCTATTTTCTCTCCTCCGGCTGGTCCAAATTTCACCATCAGATTACTGTTTTACTACAATACTTCATGGATAACTGCTATCCAGCTAAAGTGTTCTTTAAACACCAATACAAGTTTTTAAAATAATAAATTAGTATAGAAAAATAACAGACCAACTGCACCTAGAATGCCATTCTTTGTTATTGTCCCGTTTATCAGTGATACAACGTTTTTTAGTCAAACGTTTAATACATGAACATTCCCCAGCCATAAAAAGCCAATTCATTATAAGAAACCCATTAACTATTGGGTCTTTATTTAGGTATAAAGAAAAACTGAGCCCTCTTTTGAATTCCAATGCCGTCTATTTATTTTCGTAGGCTTCTTAGGGTCTGCATTGATTGGAACAGTGGGGTGAGTTATTGAACAGGTGTCCGGTTGTCTTTTCCAGAATTCTCGAACATTCGAAAACATTAAAAGAAATGTAAATTTAATATAGAGTACGAAACACTTTAAAATAATTACACGGGCTTCTTCCCCTCAACAGCTTGCTGTCTTCAAATAGCTTTTCATAAAACGATAGTTCCAAAATTAAACAACCAAACTACCACTACCCCTGTTGACCTATCATAAGCATATTTACTTGGGACCTTTCCTTCTTCTGATCACTCGTCGTCTTCTCTTCACCTGAAATGGTAATTGTCTTAACATTGTGTGTGTTTTTTTTAGTGCATGTAGGTTATTAGGAGGAATCTTTTTATTATGTTTTACATGTGTTATTCTTTTTACAGCTATGATAATGGGGATGCACCCCGATACGTCGCTCAATGAATCTTCGTCAGGTTACCAGAAGTCTCACTTGCTTCCTTATGAAATATATATATATATATATATATATATATATATATATATATATATATATATATATACATACATACATACATACATCATACATCATAACATACATACATACATACATACATACATACATACATACATACATACATACATACATACATACATATACATACATACATACATACATATATATATATATATATATATATATATATATATATATATATATATATATATATATATATATTAATTATATGCCTTTGACTACATATATACATATTCTGCGTACAACATAAGGTTTTATTTCAATTTTAAATCCTATATTCACTCAATTTTCTCTTAAAATTATCACAGACTTAAAAAAAAACTAATTTACGAAGTGGAAATGCGTCAATCATCATTAGGTTACCTCTGCAGCTTAGGCTAGGTGGTGATTGACCTAATTGATCTTACTGCTTGTTCATTTCAGGCCAGGCTAACTTATGACTAGTTCTATATGGCTGACACCATCAGCTGGGTACGTCTTATCTCTATGGCAAAATATCACATCAATCCTCAAAATTTCACAAAAGCAAACTATACAAATCACTGAAATAATAATCACTATATCCTGGTCACGGTACCATTTTATTATTACTCGCTAAGTAATATATAAGTGGAGCATTTAGTGAATTGAAACGTGAATAAGCAAATTGTAGCCTAAGTCTACACTGCCACACCCAGAAGTCTATACTCATTTTAATGGACATTCAAGATATGACATTCAAGACATGATATTGATTTAAGGATCGTATAGCCTATAGTGAATTGAAACATGATTTTAATTAAAGGATCGTATATCGTATAGTGAATTGAAACGTGAATGACTAAATCATAGCCTAAGTCCTACACTGCGACACCCAGATGTCTATAATCATTTTAATTGACATTCATGATATGATATTAATCTAATGTAATTGTGAATGATGGATTTGTTACCGTGAACAACGACTTCGTTATCCTAGCCTGAATTATTTGAGACTGACTTTTAGCACAGTCTGTACTTCGTAATCCTCATTCAAAGAATGCCACATGAAAACTACCATTATTCTAGTTATGCCAATCTCCGAAAGGCACTTTCCCTAAACAAACTTCGAACTGAGAATACTCAGTGTACAGGTTCATAAACCCGATGACTAATTTCTCAGAGACTACTGGAACGTCGTCTTAATTATAGCTGAATCCATAAGTCATTTTTGCACAACTAACACTCTGGTTGATGTAGCGAGACTGATTAATTAACTGGCCATTGCCGGTCGATATCCAGACACTCGGGCAACTACCCAAACAATCGAAACAACCGAAGATCGGCAGTTAAAGCTAATACACGTATACTTACAAACTAATACGCTACATAACTAAACACAACGCTTTTCCTAACTCAATACAAATACAGCAAATACATAATATCTTCCTTTCATACAATATATATTTCCACTTACGTAAATGAGGAAAATATAAAGATGCATTATAACTTGCGGTAAAGTACAACTTCTCTTGTTTAAGTTTCGAAATATATGGACGTTTTCAGCAAGCGGTATCCATATGGCTCCCATTCACCTTCACCTGGCCGGGCAGGAGCAGGATGTGCTACGGTGACAGACTAAGATCCTTTTCCTGCAAGCGGCTACCTTACTCTAAAACAAAAAACCGAGCCACTCGCTAATGTATAATATGACGCTTCTGCGCGAATGTACGTGTACTGCAGTTGCACACACACTGTAGAAAAATATCCCCCGGTACCATGCCCATTATCGTCCAAAAGGCGTCGTAAATCCTCGTAGACTCGTAGATCCTTTCGCACGACGGGAGCATTCGCCATCTTGTCCCACAAATCCCCAAAAAAGGTTGCTGAAGGACGTCTTCCTGGTATAGGGGAATGGTGTTTATGGTGCTTACAGTATGTAAGTCAGTCATATCACTGGTCAATTAAAGATGATTAACCCTAGGCATACATCTGTCAAATAATGACGCCAAAATTCTAAGAAACACTAACTGAACATTTTCCAATTAACACCACTATTATAAAAAAAACTACAATGTGCCAAAACAACTCGGATATATAACATAACTATCAAACTAATTCCTATCTAAAACTTAAGAAAAGTAACCTTATAAGATCGCGAAATCAGTTACCACCATTAATAATATTAAAAAACAACTATAACCTCGTAAAGAAAATACTAAACCCTTCTATAATAACAGTATCACAAGCCACCCGAAACGAGCAGAGAGAGAGAGAGAGAGAGAGAGAGAGAGAGAGAGAGAGAGACCTAGAAAATAAAAAATCACAAAAACTTCCCGGTCTACTGTCCTTACATTTAAACTCACCATTACTCACCCGTATAAAAAAAAATTGACCCCAGAAAAAAAAGACAAAACCAGACCCAAAATTATTATGATATTCTCACAAACTCTGATATCTACATTACCCCACAAAATCAGTATGAACCCAAACATATCCCCTTATTTCAATGAAGTGACACAAAACAGAAAAAAAAGATAAGGCCCCAAATTATATAAAAAAATAACAACCCATTCCCAATATTAACCACCAGGAACATGTTATCCCCCAATTGCAACATTACTTAACTCGGCAGCCTCTCGAGCCTATGAGCCAAAAAAAATAAAAAACACACACCCCCAAATGAAACATATAATGTCATTCTCTAGCCCTGGCAACTAACGACTCATAACTTGCAAAAATGCCCCAAATACAGCATTATAAATAACTCGCCGTTAGGGGAAAATTACACTCAAAATTGTGACTCAGTACAAAAAAAACAATAATAATGATATAAACCCCACCCACATTTTCACCATATCGTTAATACCACCCAGGCAATAAAAATATTCCCCTCTATTTTATCAATACTCACATGTGAAATAAAACCAAGTACCCCAAAAATCGATATACCTCCAAGCAGGGTAATCCAAATAAAGAAAAACTCTGTTCCCCGAAAATGCACTCAAACCATTTAGCAGCTTTAGCTGATACACTTACAAATATTACCACGTACATACCTTCTCTCACGAAGGTTTCCATTGGCACCAAAAAAATCATAATGCAATCAAATAACTGAATCCAAACAGCAGACTAAATCATGGCTCTTTCTACCATAGGCCTAAAGTCTGGAGCATCTCCAACAAAACAAAATACCACATAGCCCAAATATTAGACCTCTAATGCTCCTCGTGATCGGAACTCATGTTACCGGCAAAAACTGTAAACTCTCGGTTTAGCATAACTGTTGAGAAGGGGAAAAACTGCCAAAATGAAAATATCAATACTCCCAAAAATTGCCAAGGAATTATACAAAAAATCATCTGTGTGCCATAACTCATTGCAATCAAAATCACAAACCCGAGGTGTTTAAACATAAGCTTCCCCATATCCACTTCCTCACAGGCCACCTGATACAGACCGAGATCCACTCAGGTTCTTTATTATAATAAACTCGGGATACAAATATAGAAAGAAATTCAAACAGAACAGAAGTTTATTTACAAGCTTATTAACAAAGACAAATGCAGAATGGGTTCTCCTATTTACATAAAAAAAATATAATCTTACAGTATGTAAACTGGGGAAACAGTGCGGTGATGAAATACTTGCTGGCCAGTGTTGCAGCTGTCGAAATCGGCGAGGGCTTCACAAAAGGGAACAGTAGAAACTTCAGACAGCTTCTAGACCTCGTACTGCAGGAAGAACCAAAGAAGGCTTTATTTTAGAAACTTGTAGGGCGGGTTACCCCTCAAAGCCACTTCTAGGACGTTTATTCTCTGAATGGTTGCTCAACGTTGGGACCTCTCTCTCTCTCTCTCTCTCTCTCTCTCTCTCTCTCTCTCTCTCTCTCTCTCTCTCTCCGACTGTGGACTTAAACTTGTTTCCGTTCACACTCTCTCCTCCTCTCTTATCCTTCGTCTCTTCCTTCTTCTCTTATCTCTCTGATGCTCTAGTTTCTTCTACTTCCTCAGGGTATATATATATATATATATATATATATAGTATATATATATATATATATATATATATATATATATATATATATATATATATATATATATATATATATGTAAGTGATTACATAATAAAAATATGGAATGTTATTCCATATATATAAAAGACTAAAACTAAAGAGGTCAACCAGATTGCTTGCAGGAATGTGATCAGACTAGAGATGCTAAAGATGACGTATACAATAAAAGTAGGCTAAGATAACATGCCGTCACCTGTAGTCATTCATTTGTTTTGAAAACATTAGTCCAAGCTCCCTGCTTGAGACAACTACTGCGACCTATAATTCAAACGGCCTACGTGATCTATAGTGTGTCTCATTTTGTATGTATGTTCATATGTTCGAGCTACTGTCTGTTCCTTTATGACTTGTAACCGAGATAGTAGACAGGGAGAATAGAGTTGGCCATCATCATTGGCAGACCTGTATCACTTTACCTAAGCTTTATCATGTAGAGAGAATAGAATTAGCCATCATCATTGGCAGAAGCGATCAAGCTATCGTCATTAGAAGACATGTACAATCATACCTGATCTTCACCATGTAACTTCAGAAGAATATATGTATTTTTATACTTCGTGTTTTCGACTAAAACCTCACCTCCTCACCGAATCATCATGAGTTTAACACATCGTCGTCATAACCAAAGAAGATAATACCGACTTCGTATGTGATCTACAAACCCCAAGACACTCCAATGAATATGGAAGTGCAATACCAACCGACTTAGCGTAAGATTATCGCAAGTCTAACATTACCTCATAGGGCGCCTTATTATACAAGGCAACAGCCCTAAAAGTGGTGGCAGCTTCCCAGAAGAACTCTTCAAAGTCTTCCGAAGAAAAACCAGAATAATAAATCATGTATCATCAGAAGTCATCGACGACGAAAGCAGCAGATTCCTCAAGCAACCTAGTATCATCGTTTAGTGAGCGACTTCAGAAAACAACAAGAACTCTTCAACGACGACGAAAGCAAGAGATTCTTCAAGCAACTTAGTATCATTGTTTATTGAGCGTTTTCAGTAGTGAATAACTTCAAGAAACAAAACCGACGTGTCCTTCTCCTATGGCAACGCAAGCTTCGTCTCTCATTAGAATCATTCAAGAAAACATCGTTATTGAGCGTTTCCGGCACTTCAAGAAACAAACCGAACGCGTCTGCAGCATCGGATCTTCAAGGGCTCGAATCATCCAAACAACGCGCACGGGGAAAACTGAAGCCAAACCAGGTCATCCGCTAAAAACAGAAGGAGGACCAAGGCCGTGTGTCGTTATCGGAACACCGTGACTTCCCACAAAAGCAAGCTAAGTACAATTCTTATTCATTTGGAGTAACTTTGAGTGTTTCCTTTACAGGTCGAACTTCGTTATTCCTGTGGCTGAAGTTACGAGACATACTTAATCTTACTTTTTTTTACAGAAATTATCTACATCATTGAGATTTCGCTACTGCGAGTTTTTTATCTTTGAGTTTCTGTTTCCAGAAGTTCTACTGAAATATCATAATCATATACTATGTTAATTTTATCATTTTGGGTGATTATTAATCCTTTACGTAACAAATCATATTAAACAGTGAATATGCGTTTACGCAGTGGACGTCTGTATTTATACAGATGCATGGATAGGGTCGTTAGGCACCGTAGTGATTAGAAAACACACAAAAATAATTGGAACACCCGTACAAATCTAGATAAATTAGAGGTAACACTATTTCGGGTCACGACAATAAATGCTCCTTTGCAAAGTCCCGATCGCAGTTTTAGCCTTGAGTTTTTTTAGTTATATAAAATATCGAACCTCAATGACTCAACTTAACATTAAAAATATGGCTGGATTGCAAGGAATAACATGCCTATAAAAAACTTTCATTAGGCTAAATGCGCTGACCAGGATCCCTCACTATTTCAAATTTTAGCAAAGAATGAAGTAAACAACAGCAAGTACAAACAGTTAATATTGAATGCAGTAGAGATAACTTGTCTTAATAGTAATCGCTCAATTCCTAATAGTTCGTCATTCATACGTTCGTTGCCTTATACGTAACCAGCAACATAATGCTAAAAACACACAATACGTTGCCGATGGTAATAAAGAGAAGGATTCTAATTATTACAAAAAGAAATAGGTAAACAGTAGCCCTTTCAGAAACAAACAAATCGTGCTTAAGCAATCTTGGCTACTGGGTCACCTAATCAACGGTCAGGATCAGTCAAATCTGCCGAGTGTAGCAATCAAAGCACATTCCACATAAGCGACTTCTAACAGAGTGGGGAAAAGCGATGTTGGATCATACATGCCAATACCTTTTTGAATTAAAAAGGAATTTTCCTATGAATATCACGACCGTATCAAGTAAACAGAGCATGTTCTCGTTTTTTTTAATACAATCAGTAATTATAATAGTGGTGGATTAAGCCCGACTGTAAGCGCCGTAAAAATTAGAATATCTTGTTTTATTCCTTTAGTACACGTAATATCCTGTATTTACGGACTCACCGTCTGTTGTTCGAACTTCCCTATTGAGAAGTCCGGATAAGCGAGCGCTTACAGATACCTCTATAGTTATAAAAAACATTGATCTGTATCTAGCGTAATTGTAAGATATCCATCTAGGGGTATACAAAATATTACCTTACCTCCTGCAAAATAAGGCGTGTTTATCAAAGGAAAATTCTATAAACCTTCAAACATATTAAAATCCGTTTTGAACAAAAAAGAGACAGTTAATCAAATAATAACTTATATAGAGGAAACTATACATTTGTCTCATAAATCGTAACATTGTTCAAATGACCCAACAGAATTCTCCCACAACCGCAGTCGCAGTTTGCACGCAAAATCTCGAATGTCTTAGTGCGTGTAAAAAGACCTTGCTGGGAAATGAAATTTTAATCCTTCCCGACACTGAAATATAACGACTTCCGTGAACAAAGCCCTAGACACGGTTACTCGCAGCAACAAGTTAATCTAGTAATCCACAAAACCTATACATATAAATATCGCATTTTTTTTTATTGTTGCTAGTTTGTAATCACGCCCAATCAGTCGTAGATGAATCTCTCTTACACTCTATCTAAAGTAATATCCGTAAAGTCATTCAAGCAGAGGTGATTCAGCAAAAAAAAATTTTTTTTATCTTTTATCTGAATACCAGGAAGTTTCTCCACAAGCGAGTGATCTCTGAGAAAAACGGATGTCATTGAAAACAAAATATGGTCTAAGGACAAACATAAAGCTATATACGTACCTTCGCATAGACTCCCAATGAAATTTCAAAATAGAGATAAATGACGAAGTTGAAAAATGTTAGTAATAGGAGCCATTAGGAAATCGCTTAAACAAGGAAATGACTCCCGATAGTTTCCAGTGCCATATACCGACGACATCTTATCTCTGTTAGGTTAGATAAATTTTTCACCAGCTTGGACTTACTTAAAAGCTTTTACCAGATACCATTACCTAAGTGATTGTACCTCATACTCCGTTTTCAGCACACTCAGGGGACATTATCAATTTTTACGTATGCCTCCGGCTTACGTTGCGCCCCAATTACAATATAGTGTTTTGAGACTTTTAGGGGATAACCTACATGCCTATATGGATGATCTTGTAATCTTTTCTAATACCTTAGAAGTACATTCACATAAACTAGATTTAGTGCTACAGAGACAAAGACAAATAATCTCAGAGTAAAATATCTAAATGTGAGTTTTAAAAAAACCGAACATGGTTATCTAGGTTTTATGTGTCTAGTCAAGGTCTTAAAGTAGTCCATGGTAAGGTGTCGGCTATTCATAACTTCCGGTACCTATTAACGTAACAGGGGGATACAGCACTTTTGCGCTGTAGTGGGTATTACAATCGTATGTAAATATGTAACTCTTCAATCATGACAGCTCCTTTAACAGATCTTACGAAGAAGAGCGTAGATTTATTATGGTCTAAAAAGCATCAACAGGCGTTCGATATCTTAAAACGGAATAATGCAGCTCACCTAACTTAAAAATCCCTGATTTAAATAAGGAATTTTTTTTTTATTGCAACAGACGCCTCAGACCAAGGGGTAAGAGGGATACTACTTCAGCAATATGATAAACAGTTCTTTCTATAGCTTTTTATTCACGTAAACTAAAGCGCTCTGAAATTAAATATACAGTAATAGGGAAGGAAGGGCTAGGTATCTTTAACTCACTAGTACATTTTAATTTCATAATCTATAGCTATCCTGATAAAGTCCTTACTGAACATGAGTCCTTTACCGAGTTTTTCAAAGGCTTTAATCACAGTCCAAAAGGAACTCAGTGACAAATGATCATTCAGGTCTTTGGAGCCAAGATAAGAAAATTTACTACCTTTTTTTTTTTTTTTGGGAAAGCAATTATCATAGCTGACACATTATCCCGCAATCCCGCACCATACTGCAAGGAACCATTAATTGGACTAAAAAAAAAAAAAAAAAAAAAAAAATATAGAAACATCTGTGCCTATTGTTAAAACCGTATCTACACAAGAAAAATTCCTTAACCGAAGAGATCGCGAGCATTGAATATCTGGGTTGGAGCGCCGAACTGTTACAAACTGAACAAAGCAAGAGTCAACAGCGATAAGCAAAACAATAAACACTTCAAACAAAACAAGGGCCAGCAGCTAAGCAAAACAATAAACACTTCGAACGGAAACAGGGTCAGCGGCTAAGCAAAAACAATAAACACTTCGAGCAGAAACCCTAAAGCAAAAGTATATTTAAAGTATGTGTATCAGAATAATGTAATCAAATGTAATATTATATGTAGGTCCGTGACGAGGAAAACCCGAAGAACACAGAAGGTGACTAACGACCAGGTAGTAGTAATAATCTCTTTCATACCAATCATCCTAAACTGGTTGCATTCCGTCATCCAGGGTTCTCTATTATGTCACAGAAAGCCAAATCACTGTTTTACTGGCCTACAATGCTTACATATATAAAAAGCACATAACTAATTGTAACATGAGTCATGAAAACAAGGGATACACTAAGACACCTGTCAGTTTAGGGGCCTATCCTGTGCCAAATCAATCCTTGAAAGAATATACGTAGAATTATTAACAGAATTACAAATCTGACAGAGGAAATAAACACTTATTAGTGTTAATAGTTCCTTGACACGTTATATAGAATAATAGCACAAAAAACAAACACCGCAATTGAGTGATCTAGGAATATTTATGAGTGCTAAATCAGTAAACATGGAATTCAACACACAATAATAATCTGACTCGGGTGGTGTAAATCAATAATAATCTCCTTAACGCGTTGTGTGAATTCCTTTCCATTAAGAAAACCAATAATACATTTTATCACCCAGAGTCAATCGGTTTGGTAGAATAAGAGATAAATATGAAAGTGTCAATGTCTTACGAGTTACAACTCGTGATATTGGATCCGAACTGGATTATAGCGGTTCTCGCGGTTTTAAATACATATATCATTCATATCTTGTATCTATAGAATTGATACCACAAGTAGCCTTATACGGTACGCCGCTAGAACACTTTTCCACATATTCAAGCCAACCATTAATTTATTAAATATATATAAAAAAATATATAAATTAATAAATATAAAAATAAAATAAATATGGAAACGAGTGGAGTCAATATAATACACTCCGTAAGAAGTCGGAAGGGTTACAAATTATAATAAAGAAGGAATCACGATAAAATCAATAAGCAAAACGTAACCATAGGTTAATTAAATATCCAAATATATATGGGTAAAGATTTGAACTCTAACTTAATGCTTTAGTAATGACAAATAAGCTAAAAGTTCAAACACATATCAAAACCTACTGACATATTGTCTGTCCTGGTGATTTATATTCGGTAGTCAAAAAAAAAATAAATAAATAAATAAATAAATAAATAAAATAAATTGATAAATATAAACAAAATAAAATAAAATAAAACATATTTTTAAAGTTAGGAAGTCTAGAAGTGAAAATGTACATCTATGTGAATAATCTTATACAGGGCAAATAGTATATATAAAATTTGTATGTAAACCATTTTTCATTAGTTTGAATAAGGAATGTCTAATTTAACATAATTACATTTATTTACAATCATGCAGATTTCCAACATGAAACTAATATATTGTTCCAATTTTGGTACTGTTTTTTTTTCAGACATTTTTCTCGTGGGTCGATATTAAAAAAAAAAAATAAATAATAATAATAATAATATAAATAATAATAATAATAATAATAAATAATAATAATAATAATAATAATACTAAAAGTCGTATTTATTACAGCAAGTAACGTAACTCTTAAGCTGGTGATGACTTCATCAGTCTAGAAGATGCCTGTCACTTTTGCCGACTCATCATTGTTCTGTTTAACATCAATAATCTGCTTGCATAGGCTTCATCTGTGTGTGTCGTCACGTGCTTGCAAAGCAGGTTGCTGGAGAGAGGAATGCTTAGCCCGAACTTCCCATGGGCAAGGCAGACGTTAGGTACACGTGTCTTGCAATCAGTTTAAAATTAATGAACAAAATAAGCAAATAGAATTTCTATAACATCAAAATGGATTAATTTTTTTCTGAACCTCATAAACAATTAGAGTCAATAATTTAGCTTATGACATTGGTAAACGGACATTTAGAAGTATCAAGACATGTATATGAAAAATTTAATTGCAACATTAGCCTATGACAATTCAAGTAAATCACATTCATGGGAAAATGTCACATTTTCTTGAAAGAAACCCAAAGTTTATATAGAAATTAGTTACATAGTGATTCTTTCGTTGCATCGCCTGCCTAATAATAAAGTTTAAAAATTAACCTCAGAGGATGCGCGCGAGAAAATTGAATATGAAACTTTTGTTAGGGGCACATAGGATCGGATTTTATCACAGCTTCATTTCAGTTAGCATAGAGAAATACAGAATCATGATTAATATTATCTTTGACTCTTATGTTGCCTGACAATCTTACAAATAGCTCCGTTTTCCACTTCTTTGTCTAGTAACTTACTACCAGTAATATCGAATTTTCTTTGGGATTCGTATTGATATCTGTTTATTTTTTATAATTGAGGATATTTTTACAGTCATCATAGACCGGGATAGGTTCACTCATTATTAATGCCATGGATAAAGAAGTTCGTACAGCTCTCTTTTGAATTCCATAAAATATCAGCGAATTCATGTGGGTTAAGTCTGTTTCTAAATGGCTTTCTCCCCCCCTGTATTTGGATGTCGTCTGAATTTACTTTGCCCTTGTGACAAGTTATATGTCACTGCAGGCTGATTAATGGAACCTGGTTACAGTATCCTGCAGTACGAGAGTTTCACATCGCAACTTCAAAAATCGTCCGTCGCTGTAGACGACTACAGTCAAGTAACAACCACCTACAATATGAAAGGAATTTCTTGGACTTCTTCGACCGACACCGTATCCCGTCGTTAATCTTGTTTTAATGCGGAACGCTCTGGCGGCTGTCGGAAATCGACTACATAAGGGACATACTTCCGACAATTACGACCAGAAGGATATTCAACTCTACTTTGCTGGCGAAGGACTTGTGCTGGGGGTGATTTTATTCATCGCGAACGTATTTGTGTGGCTTAGGATGCAGAGAACAAGTATGAGCGCAAAATAGAATGTTGGACCCCGCCCAGGCAAATTTTCCCCTTGTTTTAACCATTTGAAATTGGCCATTTCATTTAGCTATAGGTGGTTGTCTGGAACTTGTGGTAATGGACGAAAATTAAGTTTGTCTCGAAGCTCGCTAGTTAAATGTGAAGTAGTATAACCTCGGTCATGTATCCTATATATATAAAGTATCATGTATCCTATATATATAAAGTATCATGTATCCTATATATAAATGATCATAAATAACAGAATCGAAATATATTTTTTGTGTGTACACAATAGGAATCTATTTAAAGTGCACATATATTAATCATAATTATATGAATCCATATACATATGTATAAATCAATCAGGTAGCCTATAATCAATCTGTTACCTTTTATCTTACCAATAACTGCAGATATATAACAGTTAGCATAAAAATCAACGAATCAATCAGCATAAACATTAATAATTTTATCAAATTCATATATGAAATTTTTTATCAAGTTAAAATATGATTTTTATCATGTTATCAGAGTACATTAGTATTTTCTGTAGCATATGTATCTTAATGAGATGAAGTGAAAAACTGTATCAGTATATATCACGTGATCACTATTATTTACGAATATTATATGCATATTATGTCTAATATCTTATTACTTTAATCTGTATTTGTGTACACCATGAATTTTTTTTTACTTATAAGTATTTTCTATATATATATATATATATATATATATATATATATATATATATATATATATATATATATATATATATTCACATAGTGTCTGTATCACACTCCTATAAGTCAAATGCAAGTGAAGCTTGAGTAATATTCAGTGGTTGGTTTTGGTAGCTGACCGAGCTTTTATGTAAGTGATTACATAATAAAAATATGGAATATTATTCCATATATATAAAAGACTAAACTAAGAGGTTAACCAGATTGCTTGCAGGAATGTGATCAGACTAGAGACGCTAAAGATGACGTATAAAATAAAAAGTAGGCTAAGATAACATGCCGTCACCTGTAGTCATTCATTTGTTTTGAAAACATTAGTCCAAGCTCCCTGCTTGAGACAACTACCGCGACCTATAATTCAAACGGCCTACGTGATCTATAGTGTGTCTCATTTTGTATGTATGTTCATATGTTCGAGCTACTGTCTGTTCCTTTATGACTTGTAACCGAGATGGTAGACAGGGAGAATAGAGTTAGCCATCATCATTGGCAGACCTGTATCTCTTTACCTAAGCTTTATCATGTAGAGAGAATAGAATTAGCCATCATCATTGGCAGAAGCGATCAAGCTATCGTCATTAGAAGAATTTACTGCGAACAATAGACTTCGCACCCACAGCGCTCAGTCTTGACGAGACGGTACATCTACATGATTATAAAGTTTTACCTGAAACTGCGTAACATTGAGAGGAATATTAATTGAAGACATGTACAATCATACCTGATCTTTCACCATGTAACTTCAGAAGAATATATGTATTTTTATACTTCGTGTTTTCGACTAGAACCTCACCTCCTCACCGAATCATCATGAGTTTAACACATTGTCGTCATAACCAAAGAAGATAATACCGACTTCGTATGTGATCTACAAACCCCAAGACACTCCAATGAATATGGAAGTGCAATACCAACCGACTTAGTGTAAGATTATCGCAAGTCTAACATTACCTCATAGAGTGCCTTATTATACAAGGCAACATCCCTAATATATATATTATATATATATATATATATATAATATATATATATATATATATATATATATATATAGTATGTATATATATGGCGATCTGGGGACGGAGCTTGACTAAATGCGCAGCATTTCTACGGCACGACGGCTTGTTCTGAGTTCCATAGCAGACTTGGGGATTCTCGAAGAATCATGAGAATAGACGCCTCCAACACGTGCGCGAATGACTCCTTGCTGCAGACCTACACAAAGAAGATGCATTTTCCTTTCCTTCAATATATGATTCCTCACTATAAAGCGATTACCATGACGCCACCAGAAACTTAATCAAGTCTCCTATCACTGGCAAATTTGCCACGAAAACAACCATGAGCAAAACTCAAATTCTCATTTGATAGACACTTAGAGATATTTGCCGAAACTCCTGACAGCTCTCTACAAAAAAAGAAAAAAAACACAAGTGCCATAGAATTGTCATACCTTGCAACATACGCTCAAGGACTCCGGGAAGGAGAGAGAAAGAAAGAAGAAAAACTGACACCTCATCAGATATTGGCTCTGCAACGCTATCAGAACAACTGAACACACAACAAGGGCATTGTGCAAGAGCCCAACTATTTCTGGAACATAAATATCCAGAAAAAAATATGCAGTGCCATTATTCACACATCCAAAAATTGCCCATATTCTCCCCTAAATCTCGTTGCAGCATCAAATGGCTGAAACTAGCAAATGCATCACCGAAAAATGATTCCAGGTCACGAACTGAGATATTAAAATCTAAACAAACTGTTCAGAGGGAGAAAAAAAATTCAAATTCGCTCGTGATAAAAAACAAAACTTACAACAGCAATGACTAACATCCAAAATGGGAAAAGAAAAGCATGACACTGTTGACTAATCCCGTAACACTTGACTAACGTAAACTTCAAACAATTGTCTACTGACCCATAAAAAAATAGATATCTCTAAGGGCCATCACAGAAACCTGAAAACCCGGGCTATAAGAAGGCCAGACAACTGACGACCGTGCTCAACACCTGCCATCCATGGAACATCAAGGTATGGTCAAAACCTAATCTCGAAATCATAAGATAGATAAAAATCTTCAAAATAGTCCAAGACATTCTCCAAAACACAAGGAAAGCTTGCACCCTATTTATTTTCTCTTTACGTAAAAGTAGAAAAAAATCGTTCCAAAATACCCTACGGGTGTAAATCATCTCCTCTCACGTTCGTGACCTACAGTAGCTATCAGCTGGTTTTCCAATATCAAGGCCAAGGAATTGAATTTTGTTATTAAGGCCAAATGGAGGAGATGACGGAGAAAGAGAAAAAAAAACAAGAAGAAAGGAGGGATTCACCCACTCAACCCCGTGAAAAGAGAAGAAAAAGCTCACCCTCCCTCTTGACACTACCCCTGGATCACACAAGCCTCTCTTTGCTGATTGAACTGTCCCTTTAACCTCAAAATTATTCAAACACAAAGAGAGAAAGAGAAAAATAAACACAAGGGCATAAAAAAAGAAATGATTGTATCACATACTGAAACGTGTGTGTAATCATGATCCATTACCCCGAACAGCAAGCAGTGGTAAACACATACACTCACAGATATCAACTGAGTGACAGATCCTCAAAGGCATCTCACAGTGGCAAAACTGCTAACCCTGACTAAACACTTCTTCTCAGTATCAGAACAACGGCTGACTAATTTCTATCACCTCTCACCTAATATTTGAAATCCTAACTCATTTACACAACCAGTCTTTCCAGAAACAATTCAAAACAGCCTTTTACAAGCTGCCACCAAAATACATATTACTGAGGTTTTAACCTCTGTACAGAATGTCAAAAGAAAAGCAAAATATCTGCTGATCATAGAGCAGTAAGGAACTGAGTGACTCTCTCTCTCTCTCTCTCTCTCTCTCTCTCTCTCCTCTCCCTCTCTCTCTCTCTCTCTCTCATTCAACCCCTCCCCTCTCTCTCTCTATCAACTAGCCCTCTCCTCTCTCTCTCTCTCTCTCTCTCTCTCTCGTGAACTGTCGGTGATAAGATTAGTGTGAAAATAGTAGGATAAAGCATCTACTAAGTTAGTTTATCAAGTGAAATATTGTAAATCAGATCAAGATGGCAGTAAGTTCCAACTGTGGAAAAAAATGGCGAAATCTTGCGTGTCTAGCAGATTCGCAATATGATGAAGTAGCAGGAAGGGAGCTGGCATTTCTCATCTATCTGATCAATAACAGCCTTAATCAAAAAGATACAAAATCATTCATAGACATATTAGAAGGATATGATCCTTTAAACTGGAACAAATCATCAGAAAACATCTTGAAAATAATTGAAGAAGTTCCAAACAAAATCCAAGTAGTCAAGAGACTCACAAAGAAAATTTACATCAATCAGCATATTCCGACAAAGAAAATGAGTAAGGTGAACATTGTGAATATACTAATTGATGCAATAGGAAAAGAATGCCAAAAGCGCACAAACTGTGTAAGTTGTGGTATAGCATAGTTAATCCACAAAACCTGGTCAGAATATGTTCTGCATGCAACATTCCAATGTGCTGAAGTAATCCAAAATATGAGTAAGATAACCAGAATATTTTGCTCAACATGTCTTTCATGGATAGACAGTGTTATTAAATCAAGACCTAATATGTAAATAGTTGAGGATGAAGAAGAAGAGGAAGAGGAAGAAGAAGAGGAAAATGGAAGAGAAGAAAACAAACCTGAAGTGACAGAAAAAAATAAGGAAAACAAAGAACAAGACAAGAGTATGGATGCAAAGATACTCATTGATACTACATATGAGGCAATCAAGTAGCATACATACAAAGAAATAAATTATGACATGACAACACAAAATAAAATCCCGAAGAGGCTCTACCCAGATCTACACACTGATGGGAAAGAGGAGAAAATAGACTAGAAAGACAAAGTCTGCACCCTTTTGAAAAGAGGGAATTTCAGATTTGGAGAAAGATGTTACTACAAACATCCCAAGGTATGTCACAATTATGAAATCTATGGTAAATGTGCATACCTAGATGGCTATGAGGATGATTGCAGAGATCTACATCCAAAAATATGCAAAAACCTAAAAGAAGGAAAAGGATGTAAGTTCGACAAAAAATGTAAATATATGCACCCTGTAGCCATGAATCAAAATCAATTAAATAATCAATTATATAATAAAATCCAAAATAAGAAGGAAACAAATAAAGAGAGGAAAAAGAACATGAGGGGAAGGAGAAAAGCAAGCCATCATCGCGATATGGAGTGTCAGCAAAGAATTTCCAAGCATCAGCTCCAAGATACTACAGCTCAAGAGATAAATACTGTATGTACGATGCTAGAGGATATTGCAGATACAGAGAAAATTGCAGATTCAGTCACAAAATGAATAATTATGATGAAGGAAGATCAAATATTTTGGAAAAGTTGGATTTTTTAATGTCAGAATTTCTGGAAATGAAGAAAAGAACAGCATAGCAGAACAGGAAAGAGACTTGGGAAAATCCTTATCATTACCCATAATAAATGAAGGAGATAACACGCAAGCCTTCATAGTGATGAATGCGCAGGGTTTAGTTACAAGTAACTCAAAAAGAAAAATAGAGTACTTAAAAGAACTAACCCAAATTGAAAAGAAAATAGATATAATGAATATAAGTTAAACCTGGCATTCCCAAAAGACTGGTAATGACGATCAAATAAAAGGGTTCCAAACTTATAGATCAGATAGAAAAAATGGGAATCAAAGGGAAACCGCAATATGTGGGAAAGACAAAAACAAGGAAAAATATATGAGAAATATAGTAACTCAGAATGTGAACTAATAGGGGTAGAATTTGAATCAGAAAAATTAATTAATATAGTAGTATATAGACCCACTAATACTAAAGAGTTTGACACAATAATAGTAAAATTGGATGACATATGTAGAAATCACAATGACTGGACTATTCTCCTATCCGGAGACTTTAACTTTCCTTTTGTTGACTGGAAAAATGAATAGGAGATTGTGGTTGTATTTATACATATAAAAAAGAGAGTAATAGTAGTGCAGAAGATAAGAGGCAATTCGAAAAGCTATTAGATATGCTACTAGAATACAACATTCAACAAATAAATCACCTGCCAACAAGAAAGGAAAATACTTTAGACCTAGCATTTGTGAACGAGGTGAATTATGTTAAAGAAATAATAGTTTATAATGCGAGTATTTCAGACCATAATGTCATAGAATTAAAAGTCCATTCCAAAGCAAGTGAAAACAGAGATAAGCAATAAAAAAAAAGTAGGAAGGATATGGAAAATACAACTTCTACAGTAAAATATAAAATGGTCAGAAATAAATGAAGAATTAAACAAAGATTGGGATAACATTTTTGTAAGTGAGATATTATTTAACATATTAGAGAAAATAGTGGATAAATATATACCGAAGAAGAAAAGTAAACATCAGTCCTGCATACCAAGAGACAGAAGGATCTTGTTCCAGAAAATCAAAAAGTGGAAAAAAGGTCTTGCAAAAGAAAAAAATGCATGGAAAGAGATGGAACTAAAAAGTAGGATAGAAAATGCAGAACAAAAGATTATACAATGAAAAGAAAAACAAAAACGGGACTTGGAGGAAAAAACCCTTGTAAATATCAAGCAAAACCCCAAACAATTGCACTCGTATGCAAAAAAGATGAATAAAAGAAGAATAGAAATAGGACCTCTAAGAATTGAGGGTAGATTAACGAATGAAAAAAAGGAATATTGCAACATATTGGCAGAAACATAAGAGAGAATTCACCCCTAGAATTGATAATGAAGATAATGATACAGAAGTAAGGGATGAAAATAGTGAATATTTAGCATTCATAGATATTAATGAAGCTGAAATAGTGCAGGCTATTAATGAAATTAAAAATGGAGCTGCAGCTGGGCCTGATGGTGTCCCTGCTATTTTGTTAAAGAAAGTAGTTCATTCTATCTCAAAGCCACTTGCAATATTATTAAGACAAAGTGTAGATACAGGCAAGATTTAGGATGAGCACAAATTAGCATATATTACGGGTCCGTACTTTCAAAAGTGGATCAAGACTAGAGGCAAGTAATTATAGGCCTGTGAGTCCAATATCACATATTATGAAAGTGTGTGAAAGGGTAATGAAGAAAAATATTATGAAACATTTAATAAAAACTAATTTGTAATATAGGACAACATGGTTTTGTACTTGGAAAAAGTACACAAATCCAACTGTTAGTCCAATGTGAGAACATATACAAAAATATGAAAAGCAGAAATGAAACAGATGTGGTTTATCTAGACTTTGCAAAAGCTTTTGACAAGGTACATCATAATATATTAGCAAAGAAAATTAGAAAACATAATATAGTGGATAAAGTAGGAAGATGGTTAAAATAAGTTTTGCACAACAGGAAACAGGTAGTTTCCTGTTGTGCAGTTATTATAAACGATGAGAAGTCGGATGAAGCTAAGGTAATATCCGGTGTGCCACAAGGTACGGTGTTAGCTGCATTACTGTTTGTTATTAGGATTGCAGACATAGATAGTAATGTTAAGGACACGGTAGTGAGTAGTTTCGCCGATGACACAAGAATAAGTAGAGAAATTACTTGTGATGAAGATAGGAACGCGCTACAAAGAGGCCTTAACAAAGTATATGATTGGACAGAGGTAAATAGGATGGTATTTAACTCTGATAAATTTTAATCAATAAATTATGGGGACAGAGAAGGAAAGCTATTAGGATATAGGGGACCTAATAAGAAAATCACAAATAAGGAAGCAGTTGGAATGTAAAGCAAAAATGGGAATGTTGTTACAGCACTTCAAAACAAGAAAAGCTGAACACATGATTATTCTTTATAAAATATATGTTCGTAGTCCACTTGAATATTGCAATATGATATGGTACCCACACTATCAAAAGGATATTGCACAAATAGAGAGTGTACAAAGATCCTTTACAGCTAGAATAGAAGAAGTTAAGGATCTTGACTACTGGGAAAGACTACAATCCTTAAAATTATACAGTCTAGAAAGGAGAAGAAAATGCTACATGATAAATTCAGGCATGGAAACAGATAGAAGGAATATCCGAAAACATCATGGAGCTAAAAATATCAGAAATTGCAAGCAGAGGTAGATTAATAGTGCCCAAAACTATACCAGGGAAAATAAGGAATGCACACAGAACATTAATCCACTACGCACCAGCATCGACAATGCAGCGTCTATTCAATGTGTTGCCAGCTCATCTGAGGAATATATCAGGAGTGAGTGTAGATGTGTTTAAGGATAAGCTCGACAAATATCTAAGCTGCATCCCAGACCATCCAAGACTGGAAGATGCAAATTATACCAGATGATGCACTAGCAACTCTCTGGTAGACATTAGAGGTGTCTCACACTGAGGGACCTGGGGCAACCCGAACAAGATGTAAAGTTTGTAAGGTAAGCTCTCTCTCTCTCTCTCTCTCTCTCTATCAATTCAACCGACCTCACAAAAGGTAGTCAAATCAAACTCGTGAACTACAAAAATGCATTTATTTAAGAATAATAGCATTAAGTAAGCAAATCAAATTCTCAAAGAAACAAAGGTTTAATTAAATAAGTCAAAATTCAAAATCCAGATAATCCAAA
>NC_061100.1:68367339-68372632 GCF_015104395.2 Macrobrachium nipponense
TCGCTTTGACGCCGAGAGTTTTTAACTTTCATCAACTCATTTCACCCTAACATCAAATTCACCATTGTACACGACACCAACAATCAGTTGCATTTTTTAGATATTTTAATTACACGCTGTTTCTCAAGGCCTCTCAACTTCCGTTTTTAGAAAAAAATACATTCACTGGCCATGCTTCACCGAACCTTTGCTTTGTCTTCTAGTTGGCAAGCTTTTCACCATGAAGTCACGTTCTTGCAAAAATATTTTAGCAGAAGCTGCTTTCCCACCCAGTTGTTCTTTAAGCATGTCTCCAAATTTTAAAGTAATATTTTCGTTCCACGTCATCCTACTCCTCACGTTCCTAAATTACCTTTCTCTGCCAGCCTCCCTTTCATTCACGACACAACGTTTTATAAGGAACTCCATGCTTTAATATCTGGTCATCTCCCAGCCATGAAAACCGAAATTATACCCACAAACCCACCGAATACCGGTAGCCTTTTCAGCTTCAATGACCGTTTGGATCCATTGATGACCTCATGTGTTATTTACAAAATTTACCTTTCCTCAATGTAATCGAGGAACCTATATTGGATCGACACATAGGTTACTTAAGGTGCGAATCGACAGTCATAGAGCTGTCAGCTATAGAACTGGCACTAAGCTTTTGAATCCCGAATTTTCCAGCATAAGGGATCATACCGATAAATGTATGTATTCTATTCAGTACAATGGCTTCAAGATTTTGGGCAGAGCTTTTAATCATAAGAGTTTAACAATTAATGAATCATTTTTTATTGAAAATCTGGTCCCCTCACTGAACACTCATGCCACGTCTACACCTCTTCACTTCTCCTGAACTGTTTACGTTTTTTTTATTAATCCTTCCTCTGTCTTCACACTCAACAGTTGGTCCTTATTTGTATTTTTAACTGTGATTATTTTATTGTATCTCACATTGCGCATTTTAATATTGTAGCTCAATTTTATTGTACTGATGAGATATTGTTACTTTGTACCTTGAAAATGAGGCCTCTTGGTCGGCTTCGAATCATTGCAAGTTAAAAAATATGAGTTCCCTGACCTGTTAGTGTGCTTCCCCTGCCTTCGTTGTATAGTTTGATTTAGAGAAACCTCTGCCTGTTTTTGATATATATATATATATATATATATATATATATAATATATAATATAGATATATATATATATATATATATATATATATATATATATATATATAGAAGTCATATCACATTACCGCGATTCATATACATATATATGTTTAACCAAAGGGGACTTTATTCAGCGATAATAGAATTGCCGGCCGACGGACACAAACCATCGACATCTTCAATTTCAGGACTGGCAGTGAAACCTTAACCCACCCTGCCACCGCAAGAGGATATAAGTTTATGCTGCCACGCTCAGGTATTTTTAGTTTTGGAGACTGCTTTAAACCCACCTCGTCCTCGGTAGCATTGTAGTGCTTTTGCCCGCATGTAGTCATTATATAAGTCATATCACATTACCGTGATTCACATACATATATCTAGCTACAAATGTCCTTTAATATCTAATTAGCGCTACCGAGGACGGGGTGGGTTTGATGCAGTCTCCAAAACTAAAAATACCTGAGCGTGGCAGATATTTGAGGTAAGAGACAGCATAAACTTATTTCCTCTTGTGGTGGCTTGTTAGGCTAAGGCTTCACTGCCAGTCCTGGAATTGAAGATGTCGATGGTTTGTGCCCATTGGCCGGCAATTCTATTATAGCTGAATAAATTCCCCTTCGGTTAAACATATATGAAAATATACTAATTCCGAGGTAGAGCGAATTAGATATTAAAGGACATTTGTAGCTCAATATATGTATATATGAATCACCGTAATGTGATATGACTTATATAATGACTACGTGCCGGCAAAAGCACTACAACACTACCGAGGACGAGGAGGGTTTGATGCAGTCTCCAAAACTAAAAATACCTGAGCGTGGCAGGTATTTTTGGTGGGAGGCAGCATAAACTTATATCCTCTTGCAGTGGTGGTGTGGGTGAAGGCTTCACTGCCAGTCCTGGAATTGAAGATGTCGATGGTTCGTGCCCGTTGGCCGGTAATTCTATTACCACTGAATAAATTCCCCTGCGTTTAAACATATATGAAATTATATTAATTTTGAGGTAGAGAGAATTAGATATTAAAGGAAATTTGTAGCTCGATATATGTATATGAATCCCGGTAATGTGATATTACTTATTTAATGACTACGTGCGGGCAAAGGCACTACAGTGCTACCAGGGACGAGGTGGGTTTGATGCAGTCTCGAAAACTAAAAATACTTGAGCGCGGCAGGTATTTGAGGTGGGAGGTAGCATAAACTTATATCCTCTTGCCGTGGCGGGGTGGGCTAAGGCTTCACTGCCAGTCCTGGAATTGAAGATGACAATGGTTCGTGCCCATCGGCCGGCAATTCTATTATCGCTGAATAATTCTCCTTTTGGTTAAACATATATGAAAATATTTAATTTCCGAGGTAGAGCGAAATAGATTTATTTTAAGGACATTTGGGAGGCTCGATATATGTATATGAATCACAGTAATATGATATGACTTATATAATGACTACGTGGCAGGCAAAAACACTACAACGCTACCAATGACAAGGTGGGTTTGATGCAGTCTCCAAAACTAAATAAATACCTGAGCGCAGGTGGGAGGCGGCATAAACTTATTTCCTCATGCGGTGGCAGGGTGGGCTAAGGATTCACTGCCAGTCTTGGAATTGAAGATGTCGATGGTTCGTGCACGTCAGCCGGCAATTTTATTATCACTGAATAAATTCCCCTTTGGTTAAACATATATGAAAATATATTAATTCCGAGGTAGAGTGAATTAGATATTAAGGGACATTTGTAGTTCGATATATCTATACGTATCACAGTAATGTGATATGACTTATATTAATGACTACGTGCGGGCAAAAGCACTAAACTAAAAAAATCGCTACGAGGACGAGGTTAGGTTTGAATGCAGTCTCCAAAACTAAAAATACCTGAAAGCGTGGCAGGTATTTGAGGTAGGAGCAGGCATAAACTTATATCCTTTTTGTGTGGCAGGGTGGGGCTAGGCTCACTGCAGTCAAAGGCTTCATGCCATTTCTTGAATTGAAGATGCCAATGGTTCATGCCTGTTGGCCGGCAATTCTATTATTGCTGAATAAATTCCCCTTCGGTTAAACATATATGAAAATATATTAATTTCGAGGTAGAGAGAATTAGATATTAAAGGACATTTGTAGCTCGATATATGTAGATGAATCACAGTATGTGATATGATCTCCCATATAATGACTTAACGTGGGGCAAAAGCACTACAAACGCTACCGAGGACTAGGTGGGTTTGATGCAGTCTCGAAAACTAAAAATACCTGAGTGCGACAGGTATTTGAGGTGGGAGGAGGCATAAACTCATATATTCTTGCGGTGGCGGGGTGGGCTAAAGCTTCACTGCCAGTCCTGGAATTGAAGATGTTGATGGTTCAGGCCCGTCGGGTGGCAAATACCCCTTTGGTTAAACATATATGAAAATATATTAATTCCGAGGTAGAGCGAATTAGATATTAAATGATTGTAGTTTTCGAAATATATTAAATATATAAAATATATATATATATAAATATCATATAAATATATAATAATATAATATATATATATTATATATTATATATATAATATAATATATGTATATAATATATTAATATATATATATTAAATATATTAAATATTATTAATATAATTAGATATATTTATATATTAATATTATTATTTAATTATTATTATTAATAATTATATATATTATTTTATTTATATTATAATAATTATATTAGATATAGATATATATATCATATATAGTAAATATTAATTAATATATATATATATATATCTATATATAACTATATAATATATATATATATGTATATATATATATATATATATATAAATATATATATATATAATATATATATATATATATATATATAATATATATATATATTATATATATAAATGTAATATATATATATTAATATATATTATATATATATATATATATATTATATAATATATATTATATAATATATAATAGTATATATGTATATATATATATATAATATATATTATATCATAATATATATATATATATATATATATATATATATATATATATATATAATATATATATATATATATATATACTATATATATATAATATTATATTATATATATATATATAAATATATATATATATATAATTATGTATATATATATATATATATATATATATTAATATATATAAATTATATATATCATATATATTATGTTACTATATATATAATATATATATATATATATATATATATATATATATATATGTACATATATTATTATATATATATTATATATATTATAAACTTATATATAATATATATATATATATATATATATATATTATATATATAATAATAATATATAGGTCACCTTGACTTTTACTGAACCAAGGGGGTAGTGCACAAAGTGATGAATATAATATCCAGGCTGCAGGGCAAGATAATCTAAATAGGAGCTTAACTAGCGTCCAAAAGCAACTTTCAAATATTGTGAGGAATAATCTTAGTAGCAACAGAAGCACATCTATGGATCTCTTTAAAATATATGTCACATTAAAGTCTAGAGAATTCATTTTAGTTAGCAACAATCGAATCCATCTTGCAATAAAGAAACTACAATTATCTAACGCTGAAATGCATCAATAAGTGTAATGGCTAAATATCCTTTTCTGAGCGATTCCTTACGCTTCCCATTCACAGCATCTAAAATCAATGTCAATGTGTACAGTTATTCAGTCTTTCTTTCAATATACCATAATTCCGTGGATCTCCAAGAAGCACCTCCTATGGCCTGGTTCACACTCAACGCCTGTCGTATAATTTCCCCCATTAATTACTATACACACGAACGTACGCGTGCATGTCTCCTCTGGTGTATGTGCGTTTCCATTTCACACGAACTCCTTGACCCTTGAACAGGCTTATTCAGGCCATTTGCGCGCTTGCTTTCTGTTCGATGTGGCCGGGTATGTTTACAAAAATTTTTCCTATAAAAGTTATTTAAGAATTCGCTGTTTCGCACGTCTTAACACTAACACTCGAAGTCGAACGATTGTCACATCGCTGCTTGTCACTCAGGTTATTGACCTCATTTTTATTTATTTTATATCATATATGTATAGTGTTCATTCCCATTTTACACACACA
>NC_061100.1:68373132-68383132 GCF_015104395.2 Macrobrachium nipponense
AGTGGATATTTTTTGTGAGCTGTATCTCGCCTCATTAACATAGCACTTCCACCATGAATCCCTACTTGCTCATCATAATCAGAATGATAAAAAATGTATTCTCTAGGACATATGATTTTTTGTCCAAGCATAGTCTCTTGAAGGGCAATGCATACTGGTAGGTTTTCTTTGATTAAAATTGGTAGAGATTCATATTTGGCTTGCATCCCCTGGCAGTTCTACTGAAAAATTGAAAGCCTGCGATCCATTGCGATTGATAATTATTATTATCTTTTACACGTTTTAACCTTGGGATATTGCTCTGGATAACAATGGATTTCTGCGAGAGGTTCATTACTTTCATTTTCACTTTTATCTTTTCTTTTTTCTGATGTTCTCTCTCTTTCCTGTGATCTTATTTGGGCGACTTCCATTGGATGTATTCAATTGTATTCCTTTAGGTATCTCTGCTGCACATGATTTAAGAACCTGTGGTTTTGGTTGCTGGAGTGATGTGCTATTTTGATTATTTAAAGAACATCCTGCTTTAGGTTTATCATCACCATGCTCTCTCCATGGGGCACTGTCTCAGCCTGGTTTGAATTGTGACTGGTTGCTGTTGCACTGAGTTCTAGTTCTTTCTTTCTAGCGTCTTTAAACGAAATTTTTTCCAAAACTTTAACTGTTTGCACCTCCTTCTCTAAATAAATTTCACGCACTTTTTGAGGATGCAGGGTGGTTTTCTCCACAATTAATAAAAGATGGTGGTTCATTCCATGGTCCATGTGCTTCTTTGCCACAATTGCAACGTAAAGCTGGTTCTTCATTCATTTTCTTTCTACATTTCTGGATCAAATGACCAAACATCTGGCAGTGGTAACATCTCAAAGGTGATGGTATGTATGGCTTGACTTTGAAGTTCAGCCATCCTGCCTTGATAGCATTAGGTAATTTAAAGTTTAAAGTGTTAAAAGTGAGGATTAGTGTTGCCAGGGGATCAATCTGATCTCCCACCTTCTTTCTCATTCTGACCACCTTTGCCACATTCTGTTCCTCTAATTCCTGCTGAATTTCTTGGTGTTTAATAATAGGAGTTCAAGAGCATATATTACTCCTCGACTTTGGGTTATGATAGGATGAGGGGAAACACGTAACTTTTCGCCCTACTAAGGTATTCATCTTAAGCAATTTTCACTTTGTTCAGGTGAGGAGACTTCAACTAATAGGGTCCCATCATCTTGTGGACGAATTTTTGGTATACTGTTCATACATTGTTGATTTCTCTGCTTGCTTTAAATACACTGATATTCTGCAATACATCATCTTCGAGCCTAAGAACTATAAACTTATTCTATGAAACTAATTCATATATACCAGGAAGAATCTCCATTTTTCCTTTCTTATTACTCTGAATATTTAAGTTCCTTGAATTCACTTTTACATTTTTCTTTCTTTCCAAAACAGGAGAAGAAAAAGGTTCCATCGTAATGATGTTCGAACCTGATTATCCATTGCCAAGTCCATTTCCATGCCAGTGTCAGATAAAAGAATAAAAGAGGGGCTTTGCCATATATACGAAGATATAATTCGTCCTGTAATCCCCATACCCACCACGGAGCACATTTAGAGGACGGGGTCATCCCTTTTACAAAGGCCGCCCTAGGGATATTACCTGGATATACACCTCACCCTCAGTGCTTAGGCGTCGTGAAGTCCGTCGAGATCAGACCCAGCACTGAGGATAGGGTTTGACATTAAACTTTCACCTCGCTCGACCACGTCAGGTACTCGAGTTTTACGGGCGAGGTGGCATGCCGTCCTCCCTCCACCCTCCTTCAAAATCCCAAGAATAAGTCTATCATGTCCTCAAAACCAAGCCAATAGCCATCATCATAAATTCCATGACTTATAGGGGGAAGAGGCAGAGAGATGAAATGTTTTTAGTAGAAGGAAAAGGGCTGACTTATTTAGTTGGATCAACAGCTGGGCACCAAGGCCCAGCGAGAAAGAAGTTCCCACCAGGCATCAGGGACCAGCTGCCGAACCCTAAGCCCCCCATCCTCGGCATCTGGGGGGCCCCGTATCAAGAGAGAGAAATTGAGACCAGGGGACGTTAAAAGTATGTGTCAAATTTAGCGGAAAAGCCGCAAAATGATTTGGTTTTCATATTAATACCGGTTATGAAATATATAGTGGGCGTGAATTGAATGAACACGTTTCCCTTGATTCTCTACCTGATAATTGTGGGGTAGATTATATATATGTGTATACGGATATAGTTCAACCGACGATTTTTGGCGGGAGAGTAGTCAATATATTGGACTGTTTTACTTTAGCAAGTGGTAGAGGAAAAGGAATACATAATACAGTCTACAAATTGTTGAACACAAACATCTTAGATCAGATTTCTATTCTTATCACAGATTAAAATGGACACCTTTTACATTTCACTAAAGACTCGAGTGTTACTTGCCTGCTCCGTATAAAACCTAGAGAAAATTAGATGAATAGGTACTTATATAATTCAATGTTCACCCTTGGCATTCCTTATTCATGATCGTAACACCCTTGAGTCAACTAGAATGTGTGAATCAAGCTCCACTTAAATTGTTTGGGAACAGTATAAACAGTAAAATGAGAGTATTATTCATGCCTCCTTTAGAGGCGGAATTTAAAAAACTATTTTTATCAGACCCTTTATTAAGGAGAGGGGCGGGGTTTGAGGATATTTCCATTTTCTATCCCGGCTGCAGGAGGGGAAGTGTATTTTTTCAACCATAAGCGGTATTGCACGTAAAATGCTTCCTTTTCTATTTAATGCCGCGAAACCTTCAGTTAATGAATTTGGTAGATCTGTGTTATCTGATATGGTAAATGACGGTTTACCTTTAAAAGAATCCATAAAACAAAATGGTGTAAGAGCACTCAAAACTTCTGGACAATGAATTTTAAGCGGTACTGAAAGGAGAAGAAGAAGAAGGAGACGGAAGAAAACAGTGAAACGATTAGTAAGACGGTCGAGTGTGGGAGGAAAGAAAAAACGTAGGAAGAGGAAGGGTACACGTGGTAAATCTATAAGTAAATATAATAAGGATGTGTACGATCTTTGTAACTATTCATCAATGACATTTGGCGGGTACGCACTCGTTCTACCCTTCATTTAAAATTATATAAACACAAAATATGGCTAGCGTAGTTCCTAACATACCCGGAACTGGTAATCAAGTTCCTGTTTCATCGTATATTGCGGGTATATCAGAATTATTCCCGAATGCTAATAGACGGAGAATTATGGAAACTTCAATTAATTCAAAGGAAAGACTGGATTTTACACCTTGCAATATTTCCATAAATCAAGTTCTATCTGATAAATATATAGAATTTTGCGTTAATGGGGTGGCAGGTTCTTTCTTAGATTTGTCAAGTGTAGCTTTAGAATTATATATCACAATAGATAGGGCCTGTGCGCAATTAGCAGATGGTGACCACATGTCTGTCGTTAATGGTATGAGTAATACATTATTTAAATCCGCTTCTGTTTTCTTGAATGAAAAGTTGGTGGAATCCTGTCCTGTATTTAACTATCAATCATATATCAAAATGTTGAAAATTATAAAATCCTCGGCATTACCTACCACCGGTCGGGCGGGATTTTTATACGATGACTATCATGTAACACATGGGGTAAATCGGCAATTTACTGCCAATACCTTCGGTCAAACAAGCAGATGGGAGACGAAAGTTATGGGCGACATTAAAACGAGGGGCGGGCATACATATTTTCCACTTCTTTTGGATAAAGCGAGTATAGACATGTATTTACTGAATTCGATTGACTTGAGACTTAGACTCGAAATAGCGAATAATACTGGGTTAATTTTGTAGTGGAAGATGTTTGAAGATTCAATGCCCGTGGAAATTTCGGCAAACCTGCGAATATCGATCAAGCTGGGTATGGCTAAGCCTAACCCTTGCATTATTTTACTTTTCGGGGATACCAAGGGTATTTTAACGCTGGATGTAGATAGGGTTATTCAGTGTGATGTTAGAGGTTAAATAGAATGGATACAAAATAAATTGAAATAAGTTTGAAAGGCTCTCTCGGTGACCGGATTAAATATTTAGTTGTGTTCGCTTCGGATGAAGTAGGATTATTGACATTGCCAGAAAATAGAATTAAACCTTTAGTTTTTATATCTAATACATTATCTTCATCTACTGATATTAATTTTGTTGGTCATTGGGTATGTTTTTATGTGGAAAAATCACCTAGAAATATAATCTTTTTTGATAGTTACGGTATAAATCCAAAAGTTTACTCGAATGACTTCTCTAAATTTATGTATGCGCATCCCGAATATGCCTCTATCAACTAATAAAACAAATACAACCCGATAAGTCGTACAAGTGCAGTCTTTACGTTAGTTTTTTTGTTCATTGTGTGAGTCACTGAGGTGTGAAAACAGTATTATCCTTAATACAAAATGTATTCTCATTTGCTCATTTGAGAGGTAATGATAAATGGATAATGGGATATTATTTTAAATATTTGAAACAGTTTAAATGATCACATTGGAGGTCGGGGTCAAGCGTGCTATTAGTACAAGGAATCTTAAACAACTAACGGTAAACAAATGCATATTTTTCTTTGATGATATTATTCCCCATTTACATTCTTATTTAAGGACAGGATTCTATATATGTATCATACACCTTGAATCATATAACTTTTTTACTTATATCAGGATGAGCTGTGAGAATCATTCGCCCATGAATGTTGGTGATAAACTGCTAAGACGTCTTAGTCGTTTCCTCTTAAACACTTTTCGGAATATTCGGGTCATCATAAGGATACATGTGGACGTTATATTGGGATGCGTGCTGAGGCGGTCTGACAGTGATTAGTGTATTGGATTTGTACACTGTCTTTTATGTGGTCAATAAATCCTTATGAATTATATACGTGTTTTTTACTATGCCTACTATACATTTGAAACCAAAAACAGGGAAACGGAGAAAAAAGAGTGCGTGTTTCTATGGAATCAGGAACTGTTATTAAATAAATATATAACACATTGGTATTACATACCTTCACCGGGTTGCTCGTTTCCTTCAGTAGTGGGTGGTGGCGCATTTGGTTGGGGGTTGCCAGTGGGAGTTGTTGCATCACCTGCTACTTCTTCTTCTTCTCCTGCTTCATGGTCATGACCCGTTTTCACCTTCCTAATGAATGAGTTTGGGCTCCAACACGATGATAGTAATGGTGTCTGACTGAGTGGCTACTTTGTCGGCTGACAGTTCACTACTAGAGTTATTTCCCATATCTGAAAGGGAGGAATAATGACTGTTTTATACATTCCGCTTCTTTCAACGGGTACATTATTTTATATGAATATCTATTCCGTATATTACTGTTTTTAATATTTACTATATGTTCAAGTAAATGGAAAGTGTTTAATATGCTACTTACTGAATAGTGACGGAGGGAAATGACATTCCGGTCAAGAGAAATACTTGTAGGGACGGAGGGTCGGTGAGCTGCACTTACTCATATACACTTTTGGTAAGGAATAACATCAATTTTACCTTGTCGGTTGTATTTATGGTGTTCAGTCGGAAGTAATAATCAGGTGTGACATACTGAGTTTCGATGAAGTATTGTATTCCAAAGATGAAGTTCATGCCGTGCGGGATTTTCGTAGCGATACTGATTTTGAATCATCGTATGACTATGTCAATATGTTATCTTTCCCGCTGGATCGGTCAAGCGGGCGGGTTAACAAGACTTGGTTGACCATTGTATGTATTTGTATGGAATATTAATTCATTCCACCTGTATTGGTTAAAAATATAAAATAACAATTCCGTCTGTCATTTGATTTTTCATTTAACCTCTTTCAAACTCTGTATTATACTTATAAATAACCAAAATTGAAATGTGTGCCTGTGTCCATGGGTATACTTTGGCATGGGAAAAATGGAGATTAAGACTCAAATTCTGTGAAAAATATATATCTCACGTGAGGTTGAAGTCAGCTCGTGTGTGTGTGTGTGTGTGCGTGATTCATCATCGGATAACGTCATCCCTGTCAGTTTTATTGTATTAGATATCAAATTGATAAATATATGTCTCACGTGAGGTTCAAGTCAGCCGTCAAATATCCTTTTATCATAATACTCCAAATATCTAAGCAGCTGTGTATATATGAAAAAAAATGTAACAACACAGGGAGAGAGAGAGAGAGAGAGAGAGAGAGAGAGAGAGAGAGAGAGAGAGAGAGAGAGAGAGAGAGTGTGTTTCGTGACGTCACGGGTGTATAAGAGTGGAGTCGGTTTGGGGTCAGGAGTTGAAATGATGTTTTTATTCCTGTAGAGTTATGTGATGTCCCGGTCATAAGGGTGGAGTCAATTTGGCGTCGGAGGTTGAAATGATGGGTTTCCCGTAGAGTTTCGTGATGTCACGGGGGCATAAGAGTGGAGTCGGTTTGGAGTCAAGGGTTGCAATGATGGTTTTATTCCCGTAGAGATACGTGACGTCATAGGTGTCTATGCCCCCACCCATTTTTGGACCTCATGGACGTGCATGAGCTCATCAATAATGTGGAGTTGATTTGAAGTCAAGGGAGGCCACACCCCCTTTTGCACGTCATCTACATATAAGAGCTTATGAGACAAGTGGAGTCAATTTGGGGTCAGGGGGGGCCACGCCCCCTTTTGCATGACATCTTCGTATATGAGCTTATATGACAAGTGGAGTCGATTTGGGGTCAGGTGGGACCACGCCCCCTTTTGCATGTCATCTACGTATATGAGCTTATAAGACAAGTGGAGTCGATTTGGGGTCAGGGGGGCTACGCCCGTTTTTGCACGTCATATAGGTATATGAGCTTATAAGACAAGTGGAGTCGATTTGGGGTCAGGGGGTCAGGGGGGCACTTTCCCCCCGCACGTCATCTAGGTATATGAGCTTATAAGTCAAGTGGAGTCGATTTGGGGTCAGGAGTGGCCACGTCCCCCAGAATAGTGGAGTCGATTTGGAGTCAGGGTGGGCACGCCCCATTTTGGAGTCTATATGGGGTCTTTTCCTCTACTACACAATGCCTTAATCTCCAATGACCAGTGGCACTGAACCAATGGAATTTGATGCTTGTTGGTGGTGGGTCTTCCTCGTATTAATAAGACCCAACATCATTAACCCTCTTACGCCGACTGGATGTATTTTACGATGACATTTTTTCTCTCCCCTGTGCCGACTGGACGTATTTTACGTCGACTTACAAAAGTTTTTTTTTTTAATTTGCGGAAAAATACTAGGCCTACCAGCCTAAAACTTTTGAATCACGCACCTTTGGGGGATGCTCAGAGTTCACGGATCAAGGTGTTGTTTTTGTTTACAATCGTTACACAGGCGTGCAAGCGCGAATTTCTTTCTTGCCGCACTAAAAAAGTATTCTGACACATCTCGGAAATTATTTCGTCACTTTTGACATAATTTTTGTACCATTGTAAACACTAGCCGTTACATGAAGTCGTTATATATGAAAATGTGCGCATTTTTATGTAGAATACAACAATAAAATACTCATGATTGTAGCTTTTATCAGTTTTGAGATATTTTCATATAAATCACGATAATTGCCAAAATTTCAGCCTTTGGTCAACTTTGACTCTACCGAAATGGTGAAAGAAAAACGCAATTGTATGCTAAAACTCTTATATTTTAGTAATATTCAATCATTTACCTTAATTTTGCCAATTTAATTGGAAGTCTCTATCACAATATTTCGATCTTATGATGAATTTATGAAAAAAACTTTTTACTTACGTGCCGCGCGGTAACTCTTCCGAAAAAAAATCATACATGCGATTATGGTAATGTTTGCCACCATTTAAAATTAGCCGTTATATAAAGTTTTATATATGCGGAAATGTGCGCAATTTCATGCACAATACAACTAAAAACAACACATGGTTGTAGCTTTTATCAGTTTTGAGATATTTTCATATAAATAACGATATTTGCCAAAATTTCAACCTTCGGTCAACTTTGACTCTACTGAAATGGTCGAAAAACGCCATTGTAAGCTAAAACGCTTATATTCTAGTAATATTAAAGCATATTCCTTCATTTTGCAACAAATTAAAAGTCTCTAGCACAATATTTCGATTTATGGTGAATTTATGAAAAAAAACTATTTTCTTTACGTCCGCACAGTAACTCTTCCGAAAAAATCATACGTGCGATTGTGGTAATGTTTGCACCATTTTAAATTAGCCGTTAAATAAAGTTTTATATATGAAAATGGGCGCAATTTCATTTAGAATACAACAAAAATAATTGAAGGTTGTAGCATTTCTCATTTTTGAAATATTTGCATATAAAAAACGATAAATAGAAAAAAAACCATGTACGGTCAACTTTGACTCTACCGAAATGGTCGAAAAACGCAATTGTAAGCTAAAACTCTTACAGTCTAGTAATATTCAGTCATTTATCTTCATTTTGAAACAAATTGGAAGTCTCTAGCAAAATATTTAGATTTATGGTGAATTGAAAAAAAAATCTTTCCTTCCCTCCGCGCGCGGATTCTCCGCTACAAATCTCCGAAACGCGTACGTCCCATTCTCGGAATATTTGCTCCGTTTCATATTAGGCATTTCATAGAGTTTTATATATGAAATTGTGCGCAATTTCATGTAGAATAAAACGAAAAATATTTGAAGGTTGTAGCTTTTCTTATTTCCGAAATAATTGCATATAAATAATATATATATAAAAAAATTTGACATTCGGTCAACTTTAACTCGTCAGATATGGTCGAAAGCTGCAATTGTAAGCTAATACTCTTACAGTATAGTAATATTCAATTATTTTTCTTCATTGTGAAAGAAATTGGAAGTCTCTAGGACATATTTAGATTTATGGTGAATTTTTGAAAAAATATGTTTACGTCCACGCGTTACGAATTCATGCATTATTTTGTGATAATATTTTCTGTGTTGCTTTTTTTATTTTACAATGTGTTGTATACCAAAATGATTGCAATTTAGTGTACATTACAACGAAAAAAAAGTAACTTGTTGCCTTTAACCGTTTTGCGCACGGCGCGATTTGAATACAATTATATATGAAATTTCGTTTTTGCCCTATCATATATCGCATTATTTATATTGATAATGATAATTTTTTTCATTTCTGATGATTGTATACTAAATTTCAGCCAATGAAAAAAAAAGGAGCCAAATATGAACTCTTAATCTTGAAACATAAGCGTGCTGTGATTTTTTGAAAAAAATATTTTTTCCGCTTCCGGCACACGGGAGACAATTTTTTTTTTTTACCGCCTCGGCGTAAGAGGGTTAACTTGGTTGATTTGTTAGACAGCGGTAAGAACATTGCTCTTGACTTCGAGATATCCAGTGCCACACAAGGTATTGAAATAAATTTGATTTATGTGGAATGGCAGATGAAAACAATAGGATTTTTCAATTATTAAAATTTGTTCTTACAAATTCAGGCAACTTGTAAGGTATCAGGATATGAAAAAAGACTGTAGGCAAAAAAAGGATTTTTGTTTACGTGATGGATATAAATAAAGACATTAAACAATAGAACTTGCTCGTATATTACACATAATAGCTTATAAAACGATAAACATAAGATCTTATCAAAATATAACAGGTAAATTTTCTTTTCATCCATATCCTTTTATTATTACTTTTACTTAAAAGTTAAACAAATTAGGTTTTTGAAGTTATATTAAAATGTATTAATTCTTTTTAGTTAACCTATCTCAGAAACAAATTGTTATATTTTGAGTTTTGAGCAGTATTTATAAAAATTAGATTTCTTAATAAAATCTTTTAAATTTTCTATCACGGGTTTTTTTTTTTTTTTTGTTTTTTTTTTTTTTTTTACTTATGAACTCCATATCATAATAATCTATTCTGGTCTTTCTGCCTCTATAATGATATATTAAAACCTTTACAGTTTTGTCAACGAGACTCACAGAAGGGTATA
>NC_061100.1:68390632-68395632 GCF_015104395.2 Macrobrachium nipponense
TATATATATATATATATATATATATAGGATATATATATATATATATATATATATATATATATATATATGCCTAGGGTTTTGATTAATGATACATTGTCAGTATGTTCGCTGTACCTATGGAATGTGGAGAAGCAACGACCGAGGAAAGCTGATCAATGGGTTTCTGTGGGTGGCGTGACATAAAACTGCATAGTTAGACAAGTCAATGTACGACAGTTTATGAACTCTTCTCAAAGTGCCTTTGGGAAAACTGGTTGCAGCCAGTAATTATGAGGTGCTAACGAAGTGTACGTTCGTAAGTGCATGTGCGCCCTCTTCCTTTTGAAATGTAGGATACACAAGTCTATGGGGGATTTGCATAGAGGCGTCTTTGGAAAAAGGCAGGATGCCGTGGTGCTCACCGGGAGTCTCTTTATAATATAGTACTTTAAATATTCTGGTTGCTTGGGTGAGTTCTGAACTGTGTTAGCCAAAAAGTGGCTTGTTATCTATTTGACATGTTTGTAGTAATATCCAATATTTAATCTCTGATTGTTAAACTTGTGTGTGTACTTACGGGGTGTTTCTGTGTCTTTGAAACAGATGATTCCGGCAAGAAACTATGGGGGGACCGAGAGGAAGTCCCGATGGGGAAATAGACATTTGGTGACCATTACTATTCAGACATTTTACTGTTGGGGTTTTTGAGTTAGTCAGTAAGACTTGGATCATTATCTTTTGTTACTTAATAAATGATTATTTTATAATGCAACTCTCTCATTTTGACTACCTGTTAGAGTCACCTTACAGACCTTACATCTTGTTCGGGTTGCCCCAGGTCCCTCAGTGTGAGGCACCTCTAATATCTACCAGAGAGTTGCTAGTACATCTTCCGGTATATTTTGCATCTTCCAATCTTGGATGGTCTGGGATGCAGTTTAGATATTTGTCGAGTTTATTCTTAAACACATCTACGCACTATCTGATATATTCCTCAGATGAGCTGGCAACGCATTGAATAGACGCTGCATTATCGATGCTGGTGCGTAGTGGATTAATGTCCTGTGTGCTTTCCTTATTTTTCCTGGTATAGTTTTGGGCACTATAATCTACCTCTGCTTGCTCTTTCTGATATTTTTAGTTCCATGATATTTTCTGCTATTTCCTTCTATCTGTTTCCATGCCTGAATTATCATGTAGCGTTCGCTTCTCCTTTCTTTTAGACTATATAATTTTAAGAATTGTAGTCTTTCCCAGTAGTCTAGGTCCTTAACTTCTTCTATTCTAGCTGTAAAGGACCTTTGTACACTCTCTATTTGTGCAATATCCTTTTGATAGTGTGGGTACCATATCATATTGCAATATTCAAGTGGACTACGAACATATGTTTTATAAAGCATAATCATGTGTTCAGCTTTTCTTTTTGTTTTGAAGTGCCGTAACAACATTCATTTTGCTTTACTTTTATTTTGCCAACAGAGTTGCTATTTGATCATTGCACAACATGTTCCTATTCATCATCACACCAAGGTCTTTAACTGCTTCCTTATTTGTGATGGTCTCATTATTAGGTCCCTTATATGCATATAGCTTTCTTTCTCTGTCTCCATAATTTATTGATTCAAATTTATCAGAGTTAAATACCATCCTATTTACCTCTGCCCAATCATATACTTTGTTAAGGTCTCTTTGTAGAGCGTTCCTATCTTCATCACAAGTAATTTCTCTACTTATTCTTGTGTCATCTGCGAACTACTCACTACCGAATCCTTAACATTATTGTCTATGTCTTCAATCATAATAATAAACAGTATTGCAGCTAACACCGTACCTTGCGGCACACCGATATTACCTTGGCTTCATCCGATTTCTCGTCGTTTGCAATAACTATCGTTTTCTGTTGTGTAAAAAATTCTTTTAACCATCTTCCTACTTTATCCACGATATTGTGTTTTCTAATTTTCTTCGCCAATATATTATGGTCTACTTTATCAAAGCTTTTGCAAAGTCTAAATAAACCACATCTGTTTCATTTCCGCTTTTCATATTTTTGAATATGTTTTCACGGTGGACTAACAGTTAGGTTGTGTACTTTTTTCCGGTACGAAACCATGTTGTCCTTTATTAAACAAATTATTTTTTATTAAATGTTTCATAATATTTTTCTTCATTACCCTTTCATACACTTTCATAATATGTGATGTTAGACTCACAGGCCTATAATTACTTGCCTCTAGTCTTGATCCACTTTTGAAAGTAGGGGTAATATATGCTAATTTGTGCTCATCATATATCTTGCCTGTATCTACACTTTGTCTTAATAATATTGCAAGTGGCTTTGCGATAGAATGAACTACTTTCTTTAACAAAATAGCAGGAATTCCATCAGGCCCTGCAGCAGCTCCATTTTTAATTTCATTAATAGCCTGCACAATATCAGCTTCATTAATATCTATGTCAGCTAAATATTCACTATTTTCATCCCTTACTTCTATATCATTATCTTCATTATCTATTCTAGGGGTGAATTCTCTCTTATATCGTTCTGCCAGTATGTTGCAAATTTCCTTTTTTTCATTCGTTAATCTCTTCAATTCTCAGAGGGCCTATTTCTATTCTTCTTTTATTCATCTTCTTCGCATATGAGTATAATAGTTTGGGGTTTTGCTTGATATTTAATAGGGTTTTTTCTTCCAAGTCCCGTTTTTCATTTTCTTTTGATTGTATAATCTTTTGCTTCTGCATTTTCTATCTTACTTTTTAGTTCTATAACTTTCCATGCATTTTTTCTTTTGCAAGACCTTTTTTCTTTTTTTTCCACTTTCTGATTTTCTGGAACAAGATCCTTCTGTCTCTTGGTATGCATGAATGATGTTTACTTTTCTCTTCGGTATATATTTATTTTTTCCACTATTATCTCCAATATTTTATATAATATCTCCGTATTTACCCTTATGTCATCACTTACGAAAATGTTATCCCAATCTTTGTTTAATTCTTCATTAATTCTGACCATTTTATATTTTTTACTGTAGAAGTTGTATTTTCCATATCCTTCCCACTTTTTTCATTTCTTGCTATCTCTATTTTCACTTGCTTTGGAATGAACTGTTAATTCTATGACATTATGGTCTGAAATACTCGCATTATAAAAACTATTATTTCTTTAACATAATTCATCTCGTTCACAAATACTAGGTCTAAAGTATTTTTCCTTTCTTGTTGGCAGGTGATTTATTTGTTGAATGTTGTATTCTAGTAGCATATCTAATAGCTTTTCAAATTGCCTCTTATCTTCTGCACTACTATTACTCTCTTTTTTTATATGTATAAGTACAAACCACAATCTCCTATTCGTTCGTTTTTCCATTCTACGAAAGGAAAGTTGAAGTCACCAGATAGGAGAATAGTCCAGTCTTGTGATTTCTACTATATCATTCCAATTTTTTCAATTATTAAGTCAAACTCTTTAGTATTAGGAGGTCTATATATACTATGTTTTCATCAATTTTTCAGATTCAAATTCTACCGCTATTAGTTCACATTCTGAGTTACTATATTTCTCATATATTTTTCCTTGTTTTTTGTCTTTCCCATATATTGCGGTTTCCCCCTTGATTCCTATTTTTTCTATTCCGATCTATAAGTTTGGAACCCTTTTTTATTTGATCATCATTCCCAGTCTCTTGGGAATACCAGGTTTCACTTATATTCATATATCTATTTTCTTTCATTTTGGGTTAGTTTCCTTCTAAGTACTCTATTTTTCTTTTTGAGTTACTAGTAAACTAAAAACCCTGCGCATTCATCACTATGATGGTTTGCGTGTTTTCTCCTTCATTAATACTGATAGTATTAGGATTTTCCCATGTCTCTTTCTGTTCTGGTATGGTTGTTCTTTTTTTTCTTTCCAGAAACTCTGACATTAAAAAATCCAACTTTTCCATAATAAATTTGATCTTCCTTCATCATAATTATTAATTTTGTGTCTGAATCTGCAATTTCTCCGTTTCTGCAATATCCTCTTGCATAATAAATACAGTATTATCTCTGAGTAGAATTTCGGAGCTGATGCTTTGAAATTTTTTGCTGACACCTCTGCATATCTCATTGGTGGTTTGCTTTCTCTTTACCTGATATTCTTGATTTCTCTCTTTATTTGTTTCTTTCTTATTTGGATTTTATTACTTGGTTGGTTATTTATTTGATTAGATTCATGGCTACAGGGTGCATATATTTTTGCATTTTTTGTCGAACTTACATCCTTTCCTTCTTTAGGTTTTTACATATTTTTGGATGCAGATCTCTGCAATCATCCCCATATCCATCTAAGTATGCACATTTACCATATATTTCATAGTTTTGACATATCTTAGGATGTTTTGTAGTAACATCTTTCTCCAAAAATCTGCATTCCCTCTTTTCAAAGGTTGCAGATTTGTCTTCTTGTCTATTTTTCCTCTTTCCCGTCATTGTATTAGATCTGGTAGAGCCTCTTCGGGATTTGCTTTTCTGTTGCCCGTCATATCCGTAATTTATTTTTCTTCGTAGGTATGCTGCTTTTATTGCCTCATATGTAGTATCAATGAGTATTCTCTGCATCCATACTTTTATCTTGTCTTTGTTTTCCTTATTTTTTTCTGTCATTTCATTTTTGTTTACTTTTCTTCCGTTTTCCTCTTCTCTTTGTCTTCTTCTTCTTCCTCTTCCTCTTCTTCTTCATCCTCAAACTATTTGTTGTACATTCATCTTGATTTAATACATTGTCTATCCATGATAGACATGTTGAACAAAAATATTCTTGTATCTTTTCTCAAAATCTTGTATTACCTCAGCACACTGTGGATGGGGTCGGAAATGTTGCATGCAGCACATTTTCTGATTAGGTTTTGTGATTTGGACTATGCTATACCAAACCTTACACATTTGCATGCTTTTGGCATTCTTTTTCCTAATGCATCAATTAGTATATTCACAAGATTCAACCCTTATTCATTTCTTTGTCGGAATATGTTGGTTTA
>NC_061100.1:68400632-68415632 GCF_015104395.2 Macrobrachium nipponense
ATAATTGATCTACAGTGGTCTATAATATTGATCGTGGTGAATGTGGGTAGGGGGGTGACAATCATTTTTGCATGTCGTAGGAAGGTGTGACAAATGTCGTGGGAGGTATCTGAGATGCTCGCGTCCTTAACAGAAATTTATCTGCTTGTCTCCAGCTTGCTGTACCCCTCCACCTTCATCGATTTTTGGTGGTGGCGTGGACGTCGGAATATTAGCATTGAAAATACGGCCACGGGATATCCAAAGTCATGACGGGTCTCCAGTTCCTTTCCGTTTCATGGACAATGACGGATTTTCCGATGTTTTCCGTAATACGTAGACATAAATACTTTTTACCGCAGAACCATATACACCTAGATTTTCATCAATATATCTGCAGATTTGATTATAAAATCGATAATACAATCCGTTTGGGCATTCACAAAGTTCAAATATTCTCACTCCAAATCGACTTCTTTTATCTGGAATGTATTGCTTGAAACTAAGTTTTCCTTCCTATGCATGAATCTTGGAAAGGTTGAAACTTTTCCCTAATTTTGCTACGCACATTGACGAACATTGGTTTATTCATCTATCTTATTTTATTTTTATCTATGCCTGTCTCCTGTTAATTGTCAACGAAATGTTTTTTTTTTTTTTTTTTTTTTCTCTTGTGAATTATCAACGAATGCTCCTTGAATTAGATGAAATCTGCCCCTTGCCATCAGCCTTCTCGTTCTCCTTTTGTCTCGAATGCCTCAAGTGTAGTCCAGTAATCAACGAAGCGAAACGTTTACTTAGATGCAACATGATCATAATCACACAGGAAGCATATCATTTCGTTCACAGTAACCTGGACAAACTTCCGCAGATATTTTGGTACTGCATCTCCAAGTGTAATCAACAAAGAATCTTTGATAATTGTTTGTTTCTTCAACAGTCAGCCCAATAAAGTCGTAATCGAAAATTAAAAAATATAATCTACTTCAGAGTACTTACTTTGAATTTTCATTTGCTTTACATCTTATCATAATGCCCTCGCCACTGCTGTCAAATATATGAAATCTTTGGGCTGGAACTTACTGGCAACCCACTCCCATCATCACTTGGTTCACCTCGCTGTCGCTGTATCCGACTTCTTTCGACACCTTTGCTTTCATTAGGTGGCAGATTTTCATTATTTTCACTGTCGGTTGAAGTTTCATCCCTGTTTCTTGTACCAGCTCATAATTATTCATTTAATTGTTTTCTAAATCCATTCATTTTCATATCTAGAAAATTAACCAAGAAAAATCTACAAAATAATTATCGTCATCGAGAGCTCTTCTCTCGATCTGCCGGTGGTCAGCTCGAGAGTGTCGTACACTTGGCTCCTCCTATGACATAGTGATGAAAAATAATGAATTTTTGGGAAATGCATGCATGTATATGAATTCACAATATAACAACTGGCAGACTTGTAACCATTTAAAAAAAGCAGTCCAGTATTTCAATCATCAGTCTTCCACATAAAAGGAAATTGGCAGTGACCCTACATGATACAGCCGTATTCTGGGCTACTTTAGTAAATGTAATTAAAGATGTATCAGCAGCTGGGCCAGATGGTGTCCCTGCCATTTTGTTAAATAAAGCAGTTCATTTATCGCAAAAGCTGCTTGCAATATTATTAAGGCAAAGTGTAGTTACAGGCAAGATTTATGATGAGCATATATTAGCATACATTACCCCAACTTTTACAAGTGAATCAAGACTAGAAGCAAGTAATTATAGGCCTGTGAGTCTAACATCACATATTATGAAAGTGTATGAAAGGAAAATGAAGAAAAATATTATGAAACATTTAACAAAAACTAATTTGTTTAATATAGGACAACATAGTTTTTGTACTCTCAAAAGTACACAAACCCAACTGTTAGTCCACCATGAGAACAATGTATAAAAATATGATGAACAGAAAAGAATCAGACATGGCTTATCTAGACTTTGCAAAAGCTTTTGACAAGGTAGACCAAAATATATTAGCAAAGAAAATTAGAAAGCATAATATAGTGGACAAAGTAAGAAGATGGATAAAAGAATCTTTACACAAGAGAAAACAGATAGTTATTGTAAACGATGAGAAATCGGATGAAGCTACGGGTAATAGCCAGTGTGCCACATGATACAGTGTTAAATTGCATTCCTGTTTTGTTATTATGATTGCAGACATAGACAGTAATGTTAAGGACTCAGTAGTGAGTAGTTTCGCCGATGACACAGAATAAGTAGAGAAATTACTTGTGATAAAGATAGGAACTCGTTACAAAGAGACCTTTACAAAGTATATGAATGGGCAGGAGGTAGATAGCATGGTATTTAACTCTGATAAATTTGAATAAATAAATTATGGATATAAGGAAGGAAAGTTATATACATATAGGGGACTTAAAAACGTGAGAATCACTAATAAGGAAGCAGTTGAAGACCTTGGTATGATGTTGAATAGGAACATGTTATGCACTGAATCAAATAGCGATTCTATTAGCAAATACAAAGCAAAAAAAAATGGGAATGTTGTTATGCACTTCAAAACAAGAAAAGCTGAGCACATGATTATGCTCTACAAAACGTATGTACATAGTCCACTTGAATAATGCAATATGATAAGGTACCCACAATACCAAAAGGATATTGCACAAATAGAGAGTGTACAAAGGTCCTTTACAGCTAGAATAGAAGAAGTTAAGGACCTTGACTACTGGGAAAGAGTACATTTTTTTAAATTATATAGTCTAGAAAAGAGAAGAGAACGCTACATGATAACACAGGCATGGAAACAGATGGAAGAAATTGCCAATAACATCATGGAGCTAAAAATATCAGAAAGAGCAAGCAGAGGTAGATTAATAGCGCCCAAAACTATACCAGCAAAACTAAGGAAAGCACACAGGACATTAATCCACTATGAAACAGCATTGACCATGCAGCGTTAAATCAGTGCGTTGCCAGCTCATCTGAGGCGAATATAAGGAGTGAGCATCGATGTGTAAGGATAAGCTCTACAAATATCTAAGATTGGAATGCGAAATATACCGGAAGATACATTAGCAATTCTCTGGAAGACATTAGAGGTGCCTCAACTGAGGGACCTGGGGCAACCCGAACAAGATGTAATGTCTGTAAGGTCTCTCTCTCTCTCTCTCTCTCTCTCTCTCTCTTTCTCCTCTCAAACGCCCACTCTTCTCAGCCTCTGTCACTCTCTCTCTCTCTCCCTCTCTCTCTCTCTCTCTCTCACCCTCCCTTTTTTTCCCTATTTCTTCTCCTTAACAACCCGTCTAATCCCTCTCACTTCTTCTCTCTCTATTCTCTCTCTGTCAACCCCTTCTCAAAATCCACCCTTTGACGTCATTTCTGTTTACCCTATAGTATTCTTTTTCAAATGATAAGTCATATGTATACAAAAATTATTTATGATACATTCGTAATGTAACAGTCTACGGGTATAACCACCCCGTTTCACAAGCAGAACCAGCTGCATTTCAAGGAATCCCTTCTCACCCCGACCCCCTTCGGAGGGGGGATGTAGAATGAAACCCCATTATAAAAACACGTGTGTTATCGAATGCAATGCAGTGTCAAAATTTCAAAGAAGTCAGTGAAGAACTTTCGCAGCATTGTTGTGGTTCAGTCTAGATAAATGGAAAAGAAAGAAAAGAGAAAGCACCTGTCTCTTACTCTCGCTATTTCTCTCCAACCATCACTGTCTCTTTCCCTCTTTCTTCTCACCAATATCAACTCTCTCTCTCTCTCTCTCTCTCTCTCTCTCTCTCTCACTTTCTTTTTCCATCTTACTCCTACCTAACACCACCTCCACTCTCTCTCTCTCTCTTTCTCTCCCTCTTGCTCCTTTCGCTACTCCCTTCTTTCTCTCTCTAACAATCACAGTCCCGTTCCCTCTTTCTTCTCACTAATACCAACTCCTCTCTCTCTCTCTGTCTCTCTCTCCTCTCTCTCTCCCCCCCCCCCCCCCCTCTCTCTCTCCTCTCCTGTTGTTTTTTGCTCTTTCTTCTTCTCCCAACACACTCTACCCTCTCTCAATGCCTCTCTCTGTCACTACCGTTCTCAACTCCACCTTCTTACTATCTTTGATGTTTTACACCTATAGAATTGTTTTCCGAAAATAATAGGTAATATATATTATGTATGATAACTTTTGTCAGTAAATAGTTTTCGGGCATCACCAGCTGTTTCAGAGGGATCCTTCTTTTCTTCCACTTCCTTTCCATTCTCTTTCTTTCTTTCTTCTTCTTCTCTCTTCCTCTTCCTTCTACTTTCCTTTGCTCTCTTTCTCCATTTCTCCGCTCTCTCTCGTCTCGTCTCTCTCTCTCTCTCTCTCTATGTTGTTTTTGCATCTTTCTTCTCCCTAACACAACGTCTACCCTCTCTCAATTCCTCTCTCTGTCTACTACCTTCTCAAACTCCACCTTCTTTAATATCATTGATGTTTACCCTATAGAATTGTTTTCCAAATAATAGGTAATATATATTATGTATGATAAATTTGTCAAGTAAATAGGTTTACGGGCATAACCAGCTGTTTCAGGAATCCCTTCTCCCCCTTACCCCTTTCGGAGAGAGGGAGGTGGATGAAACCCACCCCATTAACAAAAACACACGCGTGTATTTGAATGCAATGTTGTATCAAAATTTCAAAACAATCGGGGAAGAACTTTCGGAGATTTTTGATTTTCAACAAGCGAACATTTATTATATATATATATATATAATATATATATATATATATATATATATATATATATATATATATATATATATATATATAATATATATATATATATATATAAACATATATATATATATATATATAACATATATAACATATATATTATATATATATATATACCATATATATATATATATATATACATATATATATATATAGAGTATACATAAGTGTAAATAATTTAGTCTGTACTTTCAAATCAGCCTTGGTCAAGTGTAATATTTTATTTACTTTTATTGTTAAGTATTAATGTACATTGTTCATTGTGTATTATGTTAAAATTTGAAAGTGTTTGCTGTTGCTTCTCCCTTTAGTAGCTGATTATCGAACAACCCCATTAATGCTTTGATATGGTTTCTTTCATTAGAGTGGTGAGTGAGGTGCGAGTGTTTGCGCTGAAAAGCACGTCGCCTTCCCAGGACAGTTTGAGCCGTATTCATATCCAGAAGGACTAAGTGCAGCAGCTACCATGGAATATTTTATTTAAGACAACGTTACGTTGTTTTGGAAGATTTACTTCTTTATACTCCTTGAGTTTTGACCCGCTGGTGTATGAAGAGCCACCTGCGGCATATTTACTGATCACGGCTTTCCCCATCAGAGGAGTTCATAGGTAGACAGGGATGGCGCTGGATCCCAGCTCTGTAGGAGAGGCTTCTGCCATGCCCCAAAGTACTGAGGGTCTTGGTGCTGCTTCACACGTCTGGGCTGTCGAGGCTCATGAGGAGTCATGTAGGGAGGCTAACACCAGGTAAAATTTTTGAATTTCACAGCGCCTGGATGAGACCCCATTAATGGAGGACGAACTTTAGGCGTCCTGTCCCAATATTGTATGATATCATGGGAGGGGGGAGAGGAAGCAGCAGCCTAAGTAGGGTGTCTCCATGTTGCTCTTGAGACTACCTCGGATTCTGATTCTGTTCCTGACAAACATCTGGCCTTTCCCCAGAGTTCGTGCTCTCTTCAAATCCTAGAAAATGGAGTAGCCAGAAGCCATAACTTGGAGGAACCTGAAGAGGAAAAAAGGGACAGAAAAGGCCAAATTAACCCAGATGAGCCATAAGCTCTCTTTAGCACTTATTTCCAGTGCACAGCACCACTGTCCTCATCAGAATGATCCTGGCACCCACCCAGAGTAGGTAGCTGTCATGATCTCTGCCTAAGTACACTAACACCTAACACCCTGTGAATAACCTCATGAAAAAACTGTCCAGTACTCAAGGTGATACGCTCATGATTACTTAGCATAATTACTCAATTGCAGAACATGTTATAGTCTTCCCATATTCAATAACATGTTCTGTAAGCATATTAACCCTTCGGGATGTTTATATCCTAAAATTGTGTACAATGTAACATAAAGGATTCCACAATCTGTGAATAATTGCATTTAGCTAAGTCAGTGTCATTAAATTTAGTGCTAGGGCAGTAGGATAGTAGACCATGTCAACAAGACACACTTCTCATGTACCCTTTTCCTAGGAATAAAGTTCTCCTGTTTCTATAGTGTTAGGCTACTGTACTAAGCAAATTGATAAAACTAGTATCCCCTCTTAGAAGTGAGGTAGGTTTTCTTAGTTAGCTTCATTGCAAAAGCAAAGACTCATTCAGGGAAGGGAACTGACTAGTTGAAATGAATAATTTACTTAGCACAGGTCTTCATGCCCAAAAGGGAGTGAATGCCTTCTTAAAAGGGGGAGCTCTTGCACATGTAGATACTTGTCTCTTTAGTTTGTTGGCTAAGAATATGAATTTCATGGCGGCTAGAGGAGACTCCATTAAGGGGCGACGAAATGTAGGCGTCTTACCTCAATATCCTATGATATTGGGGGTCACAAAGCCATTAGGGCAAAATGACAGGTCATGATGGGAAATGGGCTGCTAGGCTGGACCTCAGTTAAACTTAGACATAAGATCTATTTCCCTGTGACCATTGTGCTGGCTGTTATTTCCTTCTTTCAGATACTGCCATCCTTTACCCACTGCCAGAATCCAGCCTGACCGAACTGCATCACATTTAGGAAGTGCTTTGCCAGGGATTTATTGTATGTGTTAGCTGTGAACATTTAGCTAAGTGTATTGTTTGAAAACAGTTATGGTAGAGGAAGACTACAATTCCTTTGTCAGTGAAGTGAAGTTCGAAAATTCGTGTTAGTGGGAATAACATGTTTTGACAATCCTCTAACATAGCTCGTCTGCGCATTTGTGTCTCATTCACTTGACTACCATAGCCAATACTGCTAGATCTATTTCAAATTTTATTTTGAATTATTAAGTAAAATTATTGCGGATACTTTAGATGAGATTATCACAATGTAACACATGTTTTGTTTATTTGTATTTTGTCATGTTAATATATGTGCATTTTGCCACTGTATTCAAAGATTACATTCGTTTTGATGTAGTATCGATAGTTTTTAATTTCTTCTTAATTTCATTCTTTCCAGTTCTATACCCAACCTTTCTCTACATTGTATGTTGGTTCAACCTATTCTAATATTCTAATACACTACAATACATACTTTTTCATGTATTGAAAGGTATTTAGAAAGTACAATATTAGTTACAACAAAAAGAAACAATATAGTTTTGCACTTTAAATGCTTTGATAATTCTTCTCTCAAGATCAGAAGTGCTTTAACGATCAAAATTTTCTAGAGTGCATACTTTCATCTTTTCTGACTAGAGACCATATGTAATCTCCCATCATAGCAATATCCCATCATCCTTGACATCTTTCCATTGTTGCGATGTCATGATGAAATCTCTCACCATGCTCCTCACTGACATCACCCAAGTTTTCGGGGAAGAAATCTTTGTGAGAGTGCAAAAAAATGAACCTTTAAGGACATGCGATAACCCAGTTTCTTGAAGTTCTCAAGAGGTTTTACTACCATTTGTTTGTAATTAGAATCCTTATGATTTCCTAGGAATCCACGAACTACATCACGAAATGCACACCAATTCCTGGCTGCAGTTCCAGTCGTGGGGACCAATCAACTTCCTTATAATGATCATCATCAGCTCCGCTGCTCCATAAGCAAAGGAAACATGAATATTTTGTGTATCCCCCTTGTAAACCAAGCAAGAAGGCAAGAATCTTGAAATCACCACAAACATCCCACTTGAATTCAGCATAATTTATTTTGTCAAGAATCGGTTTAACATTACAATAGTTTTCTCTCTTCTGTACGGAGTGTGCAAAAGGCAAAGATGAATATATATTTCCGTTATGGAGCAACACTGCTTTGAGACTTCGTGTTGAGCTTTCTATGAACAGTCGCCATTTTGAAGAGTCATGTTTTACTCCAACAGCAGTAAACAATCCAATCACATCTTTACAGTAACAGAGATCATTACTAATGTCATAGTAAATTTCAAAGATTTTCAATTTACTATCTATACTTTTTGTTAGTGTCTGAAAACAAGAAATGAAATTTTGCTCAGCGAGCAAATGTTACAAAGTGGAATGGGAAGACTTCACTCGTTGGTGAAGTTATGCGAGTGAAAATGATTTGAAATGGTAGCTGGGGTCGTGTACGAGTTCATAACAATACTCGAAAGTTACCTTAAGATTTAGAGAAGTTAATACTAAACTTTTCTGACCAAATGGTTGGTGCTAATACACGGCTCAGATTCACAAAGTAAAAATTTTTTAAAAAGTTTTGCTTTTTTAATTTTTTTTTTTACTGTTAATAATCACTTTTCTCTGCTGATTCCAAAAATGCAATTATTTTTCCTGTATCTTCGACGGTTATACAAATTTATTGTCTTTCAATGTTATATATTTTCGGAACTGTTATATGTTCTGCTACCAAGTGAATATCTAATTTTCTCTTCGAGATGAATCAATTACTGAGTTCTGCTATTTTCAGGATGGCTACTAGAGGGTGTAAAAATTCTCCAGATTCATTTTCCTATGTGTGTGTTTATTATATTGGAAAAAAACTGTTATTACATAAGATCAAGTAAGGTGAGAAGTTGCGGATGCCCGTGGGTGAACATGACAAACCATGGGCCCCTCATGTGATATGTGGAAGCTGCCGATCTACTCTAGAAGGATGGTTAAGAGGTACTGGCAGGGCAATACCTTTTGCCATTCCCAGAGTATGGAGAGAGCCGAAGAACCACCACAATGATTGGTACTTCTGTATGATTGATGTGGCAAAGTACAGAAAAGTGATAGGAAGACAAGCTCTTCTGTATCCAGACATCCCATTATCTAGAGCACCTGTCCCACATGATGGCACCTTACCAGTATCACAACCACCACAAAATGTAAGTATACTTGTCATACTCTCCAAAATTCTTACTTTTAATCAACTTGAAATTAGGTGTTTAAGAGCTATGCGTTCATTTTTCTAAAGATGTACGGAATACTAACGTTATTGAATCCTATGTTTAAGTTGCTATATGTAGTTATTTCTTTCTTTTCAGATGGAAGGTGAAATGGCTATTTCATCTGAAGAGTCAGCAAGTAGCAGCAGCCAAGGAATGGAGGAGCCAAGGAATGGAGGAAGCTTTCGTACCAAGAATGACTTCAGAGCCTCACTTTCCAAATCAGAGTGAGCTAGATAATTTAATCAGGGATTTAAATCTTACTAAGTCAGGAGCTGAACTTCTTTCATCAAGGCTGAAGGAATGGAATCTATTAGGGGAAGACTGCAGGACATCTGTGTACTGGAAACGACATGAAGAATTTGAAATTTACTATGACATTAGTAATGATCTCTGTTACTGTAAAGATGTGATCGGATTGTTTACTGCTGTTGGAGTAAAACATGACTCTTCAAAATGGCGACTGTTCATAGAAAGCTCAACACGAAGTCTCAAAGCAGTGTTGCTCCATAACGGAAATATATATTCATCTTTGCCTTTTGCACACTCCGTACAGAAGAGAGAAAACTATTGTAATGTCAAACAGATTCTTGACAAAATAAATTATGCTGAATTCAAGTGGGATGTTTGTGGTGATTTCAAGATTCTTGCCTTCTTGCTTGGTTTACAAGGGGGATACACAAAATATTCATGTTTCCTTTGCTTATGGAACAGCGGAGCTGATGATGATCATTATAAGGAAGTTGATTGGTCCCCACGACTGGAACTGCAGCCAGGAATTGGTGTGCATTTCGTGATGTAGTTCGTGGATTCCTAGGAAATCATAAGGATTCTAATTACAAACAAATGGTAGTAAAACCTCTTGAGAACTTCAAGAAACTGGGTTGTCGCATGTCCTTAAAGGTTCATTTTTTTACACTCTTACAAAGATTTCTTCCCCGAAAACTTGGGTGATGTCAGTGAGGAGCATGGTGAGAGATTTCATCATGACATCGCAACAATGGAAAGATGTCAAGGATGATGGGATATTGCTATGATGGGAGATTACATATGGTCTCTAGTCAGAAAAGATGAAAGTATGCACTCTAGAAAATTTTGATCGTTAAAGCACTTCTGATCTTGAGAGAAGAATTATCAAAGCATTTAAAGTGCAAAACTATATTGTTTCTTTTTGTTGTAACTAATATTGTACTTTCTAAATACCTTTCAATACATGAAAAAGTATGTATTGTAGTGTATTAGAATATTAGAATAGGTTGAACCAACATACGATGTAGAGAAAGGTTGGGTATAGAACTGGAAAGAATGAAATTAAGAAGAAATTAAAAACTATCGATACTACATCAAAACGAATGTAATCTTTGAATACAGTGGCAAAAAGCACATATATTAACATGAAAAAATACAAATAAACAAAACATGTGTTACATTGTGATTATCTCATTTAAAGTATCCACAATAATTTTACTTAATAATTCAAAATAAAATTTGAAATAGATCTAGCAGTATTGGCTATGGTAGTCAAGTGAATGAGACACAAATGCGTAGATGAGCTATGTTAGAGGATTGTCAAAACGTGTTATTCCCACTAACACAAATTTTCGAACTTCACTTCACTGACAAAGGAATTGTAGTCTTCCTCTACCATAACTGTTTTCAAACAATACACTTAGCTAAATGTTCACAGCTAACACATGCAATAAATCCCTGGCAAAGCACTTCCTAAATGCGATGCAGTTCGGTCAGGCTGGATTCTGGCAGTGGGTAAAGGATGGCAGTATCTGAAAGAAGGAAATAACAGCCAGCACAATGGTCACAGGGAAATAGATCTTATGTCTAAGTTTAACTGAGGGCCAGCCTAGCAGCCCATTTCCCATCATTACCTGTCATTTTGCCCTAATGGCTTTGTGACCCTCAATATCATAGGATATTGAGGTAAGACGCCTACATTTCGTCGCCCCTTAATGGAGTCTCCTCTAGCCGCCATGAAATTCATATTCTTAGCCAACAAACTAAAGAGACAAGTATCTACATGTGCAAGAGCTCCCCCTTTTAAGAAGGCATTCACTCCCTTTTGGGCATGAAGACCTGTGCTAAGTAAATTATTCATTTCAACTAGTCAGTTCCCTTCCCTGAATGAGTCTTTGCTTTTGCAATGAAGCTAACTAAGAAAACCTACCTCACTTCTAAGGGGATACTAGTTTTATCAATTTGCTTAGTACAGTAGCCTAACACTATAGAAACAGGAGAACTTTATTCCTAGGAAAAGGGTACATGAGAAGTGTGTCTTGTTGACATGGTCTACTATCCTACTGCCCTAGCACTAAATTTAATGACACTGACTTAGCTAAATGCAATTATTCACAGATTGTGGAATCCTTTATGTTACATTGTACACAATTTTAGGATATAAGCATCCCGAAGGGTTAATATGCTTACAGAACATGTTATTGAATATGGGAAGACTATAACATGTTCCGCAATTGAGTAATTATGCTAAGTAATCATGAGCGTATCACCTTGAGTACTGGACAGTTTTTTCATGAGGTTATTCACAGGGTGTCAGGTGTTAGTGTACTTAGGCAGAGATCATGACAGCTACCTACTCTGGGTGGGTGCCAGGATCATTCTGATGAGGACAGTGGTGCTGTGTCAATGGAAATAAGTGCTAAAGAGAGCTTATGGCTCATCTGGGTTAATTTGGCCTTTTCTGTCCCTTTTTTCCTCTTCAGGTTCCTCCAAGTTATGGCTTCTGGCTACTCCATTTTATAGGATTTGAAGAGAGCACGAACTCTGGGGAAAGGCCAGATGTTTGTCAGGAACAGAATCAGAATCCGAGGTAGTCTCAAGAGCAACATGGAGACACCCTACTTAGGCTTCGCTTGCTCCTCTCCCCCCTCCCATGATATCATACAATATTGGGACAGGACGCCTAAAGTTCGTCCTCCATTAATGGGGTCTCCTCCAGGCGCTGTGAAATTCAAAAATTTTACCTGGTGTTAGCCTCCCTACATGACTCCTCATGAGCCTCGACAGCCCAGACGTGTGAAGCAGCACCAAGACCCTCAGTACTTTGGGGCATGGCAGAAGCCTCTCCTACAGAGCTGGGATCTAGCGCCATCCCTGTCTACCTATGAACTCCTCTGATGGGGAAAGCCGTGATCAGTAAATATGCCGCAGGTGGCTCTTCATACACCAGCGGGTCAAAACTCAAGGAGTATAAAGAAGTAAATCTTCCAAAACAACGTAACGTTGTCTTAAATAAAATATTCCATGGTAGCTGCTGCACTTAGTCCTTCTGGGATGATGATACGGCTCAAACTGTCCTGGGAAGGCGACGTGCTTTTCCAGCGCAACACTCGCACCGTCACTCACACTCTAATGAAAGAAAACCATATCAAAGCATTAATGGGGTTGTTCGATAATCAGCTACTAAAGGGAGAAGCAACAGCAACACTTTCAAATTTTTAACATAATACACAATGAACAATGTACATTAATACTTAACAATAAAAGTAAATAAAATATTACACTTGACAAAGGCTGATTTGAAAGTACAGACTAAATTATTTACACTTAAACAATGAAAATATATATATATATATATATATATATATATATATAATATATATATATATATATATATATATATATATATATATATATATATATATATATATATATATAATATATATATATATATATATATGTATATTATATATATATATATATATATATATATATATATATAATATATACATATATATATACTATATAATATATATATATAAATATATATATATATATATATATATATATATATATATATAATATATATATATATATAATATATATATATATATATATATATAAATATATATATATATAAATTTAAATGTTCGCTTGTTGAAAATCAAAAATCTCCGAAAGTTCTTCCCCGATTGTTTTGAAATTTTGATACAACATTGCATTCAAATACACGCGTGTTTTTATAATGGGGTTTCATCCCACCTCCCCTCTCTCCGAAAGGGGTAAGGGGGAGAAGGGATTCCCTGAAACAGCTGGTTATGCCCGTAAACCTATTTACTTGACAAATTTATCATACATAATATATATTACCTATTATTTGGAAAACAATTCTATAGGGTAAACATCAATGATATTAAAGAAGGTGGAGTTTGAGAAGGTAGTAGACAGAGAGAGAATGACAGAGAGAGGAATTGAGAGAGGGTAGACGTTGTGTTAGGGAGAAGAAAGATGCAAAAACAACAGAGAGAGAGAGAAGAGAGAGAGAGAGAGAGAGAGAGAGAGAGTTGGTATTAGTGAGAAGAAAGAGGGAACGAGACTGTGATTGTTAGAGAGAGAAAGAGGGAGTAAGCGAAAGGAGCAAGAGGGAGAGAAAGAGAGAGAGAGAGAGTGGAGGTGGTGTTAGGTAGGAGTAAGATGGAAAAAGAAAGTGAGAGAGAGAGAGAGAGAGAGTTGATATTGGTGAGAAGAAAGAGGGAAAGAGACAGTGATGGTTGGAGAGAAATAGCGAGAGTAAGAGACAGGTGCTTTCTCTTTTCTTTCTTTTCCATTTATCTAGACTGAACCACAACAATGCTGCGAAAGTTCTTCACTGACTTCTTTGAAATTTTGACACTGCATTGCATTCGATAACACACGTGTTTTTATAATGGGGTTTCATTCTACATCCCCCCTCCGAAGGGGGTCGGGGTGAGAAGGGATTCCTTGAAATGCAGCTGGTTCTGCTTGTGAAACGGGGTGGTTATACCCGTAGACTGTTACATTACGAATGTATCATACATAATTTTTGTATACATATGACTTATCATTTGAAAAAGAATACTATAGGGTAAACAGAAATGACGTCAAAGGGTGGATTTTGAGAAGGGGGTTGACAGAGAGAGAATAAGAGAGAGAAGAAGTGAGAGGGATTAGACGGGTTGTTAAGGAGAAGAAATAGGGAAAAAAAGGGAGGGTGAGAGAGAGAGAGAGAGAGAGAGAGAGAGAGAGAGTGACAGAGGCTGAGAAGAGTGGGCGTTTGAGAGAAGAAAGAGAGAGAGAGAGAGAGAGAGAGAGAGAGAGAGAGAGAGAGACCTTACAGACATTACATCTTGTTCGGGTTGCCCCAGGTCCCTCAGTTGAGGCACCTCTAATGTCTTCCAGAGAATTGCTAATGTATCTTCCGGTATATTTCGCATTCCAATCTTAGATATTTGTAGAGCTTATCCTTAAACACATCGATGCTCACTCCTTATATGTTCCTCAGATGAGCTGGCAACGCACTGATTTAACGCTGCATGGTCAATGCTGTTTCATAGTGGATTAATGTCCTGTGTGCTTTCCTTAGTTTTGCTGGTATAGTTTTGGGCGCTATTAATCTACCTCTGCTTGCTCTTTCTGATATTTTTAGCTCCATGATTTTATTGGCAATTGCTTCCATCTGTTTCCATGCCTGTGTTATCATGTAGCGTTCTCTTCTCTTTTCTAGACTATATAATTTAAAAAAATGTACTCTTTCCCAGTAGTCAAGGTCCTTAACTTCTTCTATTCTAGCTGTAAAGGACCTTTGTACACTCTCTATTTGTGCAATATCCTTTTGGTATTGTGGGTACCTTATCATATTGCAATATTCAAGTGGACTATGTACATACGTTTTGTAAAGCATAATCATGTGCTCAGCTTTTCTTGTTTTGAAGTGCCATAACAACATTCCCATTTTTGCTTTGTATTTTGCTAATAGAATCGCTATTTGATCAGTGCATAACATGTTCCTATTCAACATCATACCAAGGTCTTCAACTGCTTCCTTATTAGTGATTCTCACGTTTTTAAGTCCCCTATATGTATATAGCTTTCCTTCCTTATATCCATAATTTATTTATTCAAATTTATCA
>NC_061100.1:68423132-68425632 GCF_015104395.2 Macrobrachium nipponense
TGTTTATCCATCTGGGTGAAAAATCTCATTGTATTAATTGGGGTGATACCTCTGTAATTGCTAGATCTAATGAATATGTTTCAAGAAATTTACTGGAATCGGCAATTATACAAATCACTAATAAAAACAACCTAAATCTTAGTCTGAGAATGTACCATTTGGACCCATATAATTGCAAGATGTTTATGAAGGACCTCAAAATAAATGAACAACTAATAAATTAGTCCCACATGTATATAGTTATTATTTCTACTTCTCTCTCTCTCTCTCTTTCCTTTTCTCTTCTCTCTCTCTCTCTCTCTCTGGTTCGATATTCTCTCTTCCTCTTTCTCTTGCTCGATATATATACATATATATATATTTATATTTTCTTTCGTCTTTTCATTAATAATAATTTTTGTTTTGAAAATTGTGTGAAAAAACATGATATTAAATTGTATAGGGTCCCGTATTTTTTAAAAAATGTACAGTTTTCTGGAAGAATCACTTGTTTATTGCGGTCAACTCCTTTCATTCCTTCGTCCAGCTTTACGACTATATAGATATATATATATATATATATATATATATATATATATATATATATATATATATATAGATATATATATATATATATATATATATATATATATATATAGATATGTGATATATATATATATATATATATATATAGATATATATATATATATATATATAGATATATATATATATATGTATATATATATATATATATATATATATATATATATATATAGATATATATCATATATATATATATAGTATATTATATATATATATATATATATATATATATATATATATATATATATATATATATATATATAAATATATATATATATATATATATATATATATATATATATATATATATATATATATATATATATATTAGGCGATAATGAAATTGTTGGCGCCCAGGCGCGAACCCAGGACACCATACAAATCCAGAAACGTCAGTGAAGCTATTTACTCACACCACCACGCAAGAGACTATAAGTTAATGCCGTCTCTCACCCTCAAATACCTTTTGCGCTCAGATATTCGCTGATTTGGAGCCAGCATTAACCCACCTCGACCTCGGTAATGTTGTATTGCTTATGACATCACGTAGCCTTTATATAAGTCATATCAAATTACTGTGATTCATATACATACATCGAGCTACAAATGTCCTTTAATATCTAATTCAATCCCCCTCGGAATTAATATATTTTGTACATGCTTAAATAAAGGGAATTTTATTAGGCGATATAATAGAATAAAATGTACAATATGTTAAATTAATTTGTCGGTTTTTCTATAAATACTGAATTTGCATTGGAAAGATTCTTTCTATGTATTAATACATCTAGGGAAGGGATGACATTGTTATTTTCAATTTCAACAGTGAATTTTATGGATGGCACTAAATTATTCAATTTAGACTGTAAATCATTTACATCGATACCACCAGGTAAGACTACTAAAATATCATTGACATATCGGTACCATTTTAAGGGGATAAGTGTGATATCTTAGTAGTCTTACCTGGTGGTATCTATGTAAATGATTTACTGTCTAAATTGAATAATTTAGTGCCATCCATAAAATTCACTGTTGAAATTGAAAATAACAATGTCATCCCTTTCCTAGATGTATTAGGACATAGAGAATCTTTCCAATGCAAATTCAGTATTTATAGAAAACCCACAAAATAATTTAACATATGTACATTTTTATTCTGGCCCACCATCTTAATATTAAAATTTTCAATTTTTTCTTCTATGTTCCAAAGTGCTTTACGTATCATGAGTCCACAATATCTGGACCAAGAAATAGAATGCATAAAAAAGATAGGAAACAATCTCTGCTACCCACCTCATTTAATTAATTTATGTTATCAAAAAGCTCACAAAAAGTTTTATAGTGTTGCTATTAATGAAAAAGAAATGCCTAATAATGTACTTAGCTTACCTTATTTTCGTGGATTTGAAACCATAAAATCAATATTTAAATTGTTTAATATTAATGTAGTGTTTTCTTATAACAATACCATTAAAGATATGCTAATTAAGAATAGTCCCGTAACAAATAACAACATCATTTACAAAATTCCTTGTAAGGATTGCCCATCGTTTTACATAGGTCAGTCAAGTAAAAATTTATGTGTACGTATAAAGCAGCATATGTATTCAGTTAGAATAGCCCAGACTTCAAATGCACTGTTTATCCATCTGGGTGAAAAATCTCATTGTATTAATTGGGGTGATACCTCTGTAATTGCTAGATCTAATGAATATGTTTCAAGAAATTTACTGGAATCGGCAATTATACAAATCACTAATAAAAACAACCTAAATCTTAGTCTGAGAATGTACCATTTGGACCCATATAATTGCAAGATGTTTATGAAGGACCTCAAAATAAATGAACAACTAATAAATTGTCCAACTGTATATAGTTTATTATTCTCAACTAATAAATTAGTCAACATGTATAT
>NC_061100.1:68433132-68461467 GCF_015104395.2 Macrobrachium nipponense
ATTGATAGCTTTTTGGAAACCATACAGGAAAAAAGTAGTCAAATAAATCTTTTGCTGTATGAAGTTTAAAAAGGAGGAGGGAAAAATTCAAAGAAAAACAAATTTGATATGACATTTAATGTCTGTAGACTTGATTAAACACCTATAGTCATTATATCAAAATATCCGAAAATTATGTCTATATTTGTTTGCAAAAATGATGATTTTATGATTACTGAACGTTATGACACATATAGAATTTGTGTATTAAATAATAGAAGACTGGATGCAAATAAGCAGTTTAATTTTCATCTTAAGGAGATTGGGATCATATCATCAATGGAATATTTTTTTTGAATTTAATATAAATTTTTATTTATATTAAATTCAGAGTAGACCGAATTCTCCATCATTTTGCTCAAGGAGTATTGATGAAATTTTGAAGAAAATTCAGTGAGAAAATTAATAAACTAGAATGAATAAAAAAAGTTCTCCAGTTTCAGATGTTTTATAATGAAAATACTATTCATTGATATAAATGAGAAATATAACACACTATCTAGTAATTATTTCATAGCAGTAGTTTTGCGCTGCTCCAAAACTTTCCTTTGCTTACTTTGATCATACCTCGAATAAGAATTCTTGGAAATAGAACTAATTAGGCTGACCACAGAAAAGCATGATCTTTTTCTTGTATACCCTTCTGAGTCTCGTTGACAAAACTGTAAAGGTTTAATATATCATTATAGAGGCAGAAAGACCAGAATAGATTATTATGATATGGAGTTCATAAGTAAAAAAAAAAAAAAAAAAAACCCTAGATAGAAAATTTAAAAGATTTTATTAAGAAATCTAATTATAAATACTTCTCAAAACTCAAAATATAACAATTTTGTTTCTGATAGGTTAACTAAAAAGAATTAATACATTTTAATATAACTTCAAAAACCTAATTTGTTTAACTCTTAAGTAAAAGTAATAATAAAAGGATATGGATGAAAAGAAAATTTACCTGTTATATTTTGATAAGATCTTATGTTTATCGTTTTATAAGCTATTATGTTTAATATACGAGCAAGTTCTATTGTTTAATGTCTTTATTTATATCCATCACGTAAACAAAAATCCCTTTTTTGCCTACAGTCTTTTTTCATATCCTGATACCTTACAAGTTGCCTGAATTTGTAAGAACAAATTTTAATAATTGAAAAATCCTATTGTTTTCATCTGCCATTCCACATAAATCAAATTTATTTCAATACCTTGTGTGGCACTGGATATCTCGAAGTCAAGAGCAATGTTCTTAACCGCTTGTCTAACATATTCAACCAATGTTAACAACCCTCTTTACGCCGAAGCCCCCCGGTTGGTAAAACAAAAAAAAAAAAAGCACGCTATTTTGTTTCAAGGTTTAAAGTTCATATTGGGCTCCTTTTTTGTCATTGGCTGAAATTTAGTATACAATCATCAGAAATGACATTTAATTACATTATCAATATAAATAAGAATGATGAATATGATAGCGCAAAACGAAATTTCATATATAATTGTTTTCAAATCGCGCTGTGCGCAAAACGGTTAAAGGTAACAAGTTACTTTTTTTTCGTTGTAATGTACACTAAATTGCAATCATTTTGGTATACAACACATTGTAAAACAAAAAAAGCAACACAGAAAATATTATCACAAAATAATGCATGAATTCGTAACGCGTGGATGTAAACAAATATTTTTTTCAAAAATTCACCATAAATCTAAATATTGTCCTAGAGACTTCCAATTTCTTTCACAATGAAGAAAAATAATTGAATATTACTATACTGTAAGAGTATTAGCTTACAATTACAGCTTTCGACCATATCTGACGAGTTAAAGTTGACCGAATGTCAAATTCTTTTATATATATATTATTTATATGCAATTATTTCGGAAATAAGAAAAGCTACAACCTTTAAATATTTTTCGTTTTATTCTACATAAAATTGCGCACAATTTCATATATAAAACTCTATGAAATGCCTAATATGAAACGGAGCAAATATTCCGAGAATGGGACGTACACGTTTCGGAGATTTGTAGCGGAGAATCCGCGCGCGGAGGGAAGGAAAGATTTGTTTTTAAATTCACCATAAATCTAAATATTTTGCTAGAGACTTCCAATTTGTTTCAAATTAAGATAAATGACTGAATATTACTAGACTGTAAGAGTTTTAGCTTACAATTGCGTTTTTCGACCATTTCGGTAGAGTCAAAGTTGACCGTACGTGTTTTTTTTTCTATTTATCGTGATTTATATGCAAATATTTCAAAAATGAGAAATGCTACAACCTTCAATTATTTTTTGTTGTATTCTAAATGAAATTGCGCACATTATCATATATAGAACTTTATGTAACGGCTAATTTAAAATGGTGCAAACATTACCACAATCGCACGTATGATTTTTTCGGAAGAGTTACCGTGCGGACGTAAAGAAAATAGTTTTTTTTTCATAAATTCACCATAAATCGAAATATTGTGCTAGAGATTTTTAATTTGTTGCAAAATGAAGGAATATGCTTTAATATTACTAGAATATAAGCGTTTTAGCTTACAACGGCGTTTTTCGACCATTTCAGTAGAGTCAAAGTTGACCGAAGGTTGAAATTTTGGCAAATATCGTTATTTATATGAAAATATCTCAAAACTGATAAAAGCTACAACCATGTGTTGTTTTTAGTTGTATTGTGCATGAAATTGCGCACATTTCCATATATAAAACTTTATATAACGGCTAATTTTAAAATGGCGCAAACATTACCACAATCGCATGTATGATTTTTTTCGGAAGAGTTACCTCGCGGACGTAAGGAAAAAGTTTTTTCATAAATTCACCATAAATCGAAATACTGTGATAGAGACTTCCAATTAGTTGCAAAATTAAGGTAAATGATTGAATATTACTAAAATATAAGAGTTTTAGCATACAATTGCGTTTTTCGACCATTTCGGTAGAGTCAAAGTTGACCAAAGGCTGAAATTTTGGCAATTATCGTGATTTATATGAAAATATCTCAAAACTGATAAAAGCTACAATCATGAGTATTTTATTGTTGTATTCTACATAAAAATGCGCACATTTTCATATATAATACTTCATGTAACGGCTAGTTTACAATGGTACAAAAATTATGTCAAAGTGACGAAATAATTTCCGAGATGTGTCACAGATACTTTTTAGTGCGGCAAGAAAGAAATTCGCGCTTGCACGCCTGTGTAACGATTGTAAACAAAACAACACCTTGATCCGTGAACTCCGAGCATCCCCCAAGGCGCGTGATTCAAAAGTTTTAGGCTGGTAGGCCTATAAGTATTTTTCCGCAAATTTAAAAAAAAACTTTTGTAAGTCGACGTAAAATACGTCCAGTCGGCACAGGGGAGAGAAAAAATGTCAACGTAAAATACATCCAGTCGGCGTAAGAGGGTTAATGGTGTTGGGTCTTATTAATACGAGGAAGACCCACCACCAACAAGCATCAAATTCCATTGGTTCATGTGCCACTTGGTCATTGGAGATTAAGGCATTGTGTGAGTAGAGGAAAAGACCCCATATAGACTCCAAAATGGGGCGTGGCCACTCTGACTCCAAATCGACTCCACTATTCTGGGGGACGTGGCCACTCCTGACCCCAAATCGACTCCACTTGACTTATAAGCTCATATACCTAGATGACGTGCAAAAGGGGGCGTGACCCCCCTGACCCCAAATCGACTCCACTTGTCTTATAAGCTCATATACCTAGATGACGTGCAAAAACGGGCGTAGCCCCCCGGACCCCAAATCGACTCCGCTTGTCTTATATGCTCATATACGTAGATGACGTGCAAAAGGGGGCGTGGTCCCATCTGACCCCAAATCGACTCCACTTGTCATATAAGCTCATATACGAAGATGTCATGCAAAAGGGGGCGTGGCCCCCCCTGACCCCAAATTGACTCCACTTGTCTCATAAGCTCATATATGTAGATGGCGTGCAAAAGGGGGTGTGGCCTCCCTTGACTTCAAATCCACTCCACATTATTGATGAGCTCATGCACGTCCATGAGGTCCAAAAATGGGTGGGGGCATAGCCACCTGTGACGTCACGTAACTCTACGGGAACAAAACCATCATTTCAACCTCCCCCACCACCCCCGACCCAAAATTGACTCCACTTTTCTACTCCCTGTGACGTCACGTAGCTCTACAGGAATAAAACCATCATTTCAAACCCCCGACCCCAAATTGTCTCCACTTTTCTAACCCCCGTGACGTCACAAAACTCTACGACAATAAAACCATCATTTCAATCCCCGACCCCAAACCGACTCACTTTCCCTTTCCTGCCCCCCGTGACGTCACGTATCTCTACGGGAATAAAACCATCATTGCAACCCTTGACCCCAAACCGACTCCACTCTTATGCCCCCGTGACATCACGAAACTCTACGGGAAACCCATCATTTCAACCTCCGACGCCAAATTGACTCCACCCTTATGACCGGGACATCACATAACTCTACAGGAATAAAACCATCATTTCAACTCCTGACCCCAAACCGACTCCACTCTTATACCCCCGTGACGTCACGAAACACTCTCTCTCTCTCTCTCTCTCTCTCTCTGTGTTGTTACCTTTTTTTCCATATATATACAGCTGCTTAGATATTTGGAGTATTATGATAAAAGGATATTTGACGGCTGACTTGAACCTCACGTGAGACATATATTTATCAATTTGATATCTCCCCCAATAACTGACAGGGATGACGTTATCCGATGATGAATCACGCACACACACACACACACGAGCTGACTTCAACCTCACGTGAGATATATATTTTTCACAGAATTTGAGTCTTAATCTCCATTTTTCCCATGCCAAAGTATACCCATGGACACAGGCACACATTTCAATTTTGGTTATTTATAAGTATAATACAGAGTTTGAAAGAGGTTAAATGAAAAATCAAATGACAGACGGAATTGTTATTTTATATTTTTAACCAATACAGGTGGAATGAATTAATATTCCATACAAATACATACAATGGTCAACCAAGTCTTGTTAACCCGCCCGCTTTGACCGATCCCAGCGGGAAAGATAACATATTTGACATAGTCATACGATGATTCAAAATCAGTATCGCTACGAAAATCCCGCACGGCATGAACTTCATCTTTGGAATACAATACTTCATCGAAACTCAGTATGTCACACCTGATTATTACTTCCGACTGAACACCATAAATACAACCGACAAGGTAAAATTGATGTTATTCCTTACCAAAAGTGTATATGAGTAAGTGCAGCTCACCGACCCTCCGTCTCTACAAGTATTTCTCTTGACCGGAATGTCATTTCCCTCCATCACTATTCAGTAAGTAGCATATTAAACACTTTCCATTTACTTGAACATATAGTAAATATTAAAAACAGTAATATACGGAATAGATATTCATATAAAATAATGTACCCGTTGAAAGAAGCGGAATGTATAAAACAGTCATTATTCCTCCCTTTCAGATATGGGAAATAACTCTAGTAGTGAACTGTCAGCCGACAAAGTAGCCACTCAGTCAGACACCATTACTATCATCGTGTTGGAGCCCAAACTCATTCATTAGGAAGGTGAAAACGGGTCATGACCATGAAGCAGGAGAAGAAGAAGAAGTAGCAGGTGATGCAACAACTCCCACTGGCAACCCCCAACCAAATGCGCCACCACCCACTACTGAAGGAAACGAGCAACCCGGTGAAGGTATGTAATACCAATGTGTTATATATTTATTTAATAACAGTTCCTGATTCCATAGAAACATGCACTCTTTTTTCTCCGTTTCCCTGTTTTTGGTTTCAAATGTATAGTAGGCATAGTAAAAAACACGTATATAATTCATAAGGATTTATTGACCACATAAAAGACAGTGTACAAATCCAATACACTAATCACTGTCAGACCGCCTCAGCACGCATCCCAATATAACGTCCACATGTATCCTTATGATGACCCGAATATTCCGAAAAGTGTTTAAGAGGAAACGACTAAGACGTCTTAGCAGTTTATCACCAACATTCATGGGCGAATGATTCTCACAGCTCATCCTGATATAAGTAAAAAAGTTATATGATTCAAGGTGTATGATACATATATAGAATATGTCCTTAATAGAATGTAAATGGGGTAATATAAAAATCAAAGAAAAATATGCATTTATCTTAGTTGTTTAAGATGTGGATACATTCCTTGTACGTAATAGCACGCTTGACCCCGACCTCCAATGTGATCATTTAAACTGTTTCAAATATTTAAAATAATATCCCATTATCCATTTATCATTACCTCTCAAATGAGCAAATGAGAATACATTTTGTATTAAGGATAATACTGTTTTCACACCTCAGTGACTCACACAATGAACAAAAAAACTAACGTAAAGACTGCACTTGTACGACTTATCGGGTTGTATTTGTTTTATTAGTTGATAGAGGCTATATTCGGGATGCGCATACATAAATTTAGAGAAGTCATTCGAGTAAACTTTCGGATTTATACCGTAACTATCAAAAAAGAAGATTATATTTCTAGGTGATTTTTCCACATAAAAACATACCCAATGACCACAAAATTAATATCAGTAGATGAAGATAATATATTAGATATATAAACTAAAGGTTTAATTCTATTTTCTGGCAATGTCAATAATCCTACTTCATCCGAAGCGAACACAACTAAATATTTAATCCGGTCACCGAGTCAGCCTTTCAAACTTATTTCAATTTATTTTGTATCCATTCTATTTAACCTCTAACATCACACTGAATAACCCTATCTACATCCAGCGTTAAAATACCCTTGGTATCCCCGAAAAGTAAAATAATGCAAGGGTTAGGCTTAGCCATACCCAGCTTGATCGATATTCGCAGGTTTGCCGAAATTTCCACGGGCATTGAATCTTCAACATCTTCCACTACAAAATTAACCCAGTTATTATTCGCTATTTCGAGTCTAAGTCTCAAGTCAATCGAATTCAGTAAATACATGTCTATACTCGCTTTATCCAAAAGAAGTGGAAAATATGTATGCCCGCCCCTCGTTTTAATGTCGCCCATAACTTTCGTCTCCCATCTGCTTGTTTGACCGAAGGTATTGGCAGTAAATTGCCGATTTACCCCATGTGTTACATGATAGTCATCGTATAAAAATCCCGCCCGACCGGTGGTAGGTAATGCCGAGGATTTTATAATTTTCAACATTTTGATATATGATTGATAGTTAAATACAGGACAGGATTCCACCAACTTTTCATTCAAGAAAACAGAAGCGGATTTAAATAATGTATTACTCATACCATTAACGACAGACATGTGGTCACCATCTGCTAATTGCGCACAGGCCCTATCTATTGTGATATATAATTCTAAAGCTACGCTTGACAAATCTAAGAAAGAACCTGCCACCCCATTGACGCAAAATTCTATATATTTATCAGATAGAACTTGATTTATGGAAATATTGCAAGGTGTAAAATCCAGTCTTTCCTTTGAATTAATTGAAGTTTCCATAATTCTCCGTCTATTAGCATTCGGGAATAATTCTGATATACCCGCAATATACGATGAAACAGGAACTTGATTACCAGTTCCGGGTATGTTAGGAACTACGCTAGCCATATTTTGTGTTTATATAATTTTAAATGAAGGGTAGAACGAGTGCGTACCCGCCAAATGTCAATTGATGAATGAGTTACAAAAGATCGTACACATCCTTATTATATTTACTTATAGATTTACCACGTGTACCCTTCCTCTTCCTACGTTTTTTCTTTCCTCCCACACTCGACCGTCTAACTAATCGTTTCACTGTTTTCTTCCGTCTCCTTCTTCTTCTTCTCCTTTCAGTACCGCTTAAAATTCGTTGTCCAGTAGTTTTGAGTGCTCTTACACCATTTTGTTTTATGGATTCTTTTAAAGGTAAACCGTCATTTACCATATCAGATAACACAGATCTACCAAATTCATTAACTGAAGGTTTCGCGGCATTAAATAGAAAAGGAAGCATTTTACGTGCAATACCGCTTATGGTTGAAAAAATACACTTCCCCTCCTGCAGCCGGGATAGAAAATGGAAATATCCTCAAACCCCGCCCCTCTCCTTAATAAAGGGTCTGATAAAAATAGTTTTTTAAATTCCGCCTCTAAAGGAGGCATGAATAATACTCTCATTTTACTGTTTATACTGTTCCCAAACAATTTAAGTGGAGCTTGATTCACACATTCTAGTTGACTCAAGGGTGTTACGATCATGAATAAGGAATGCCAAGGGTGAACATTGAATTATATAAGTACCTATTCATCTAATTTTCTCTAGGTTTTATACGAAGCAGGCAAGTAACACTCGAGTCTTTAGTGAAGTGTAAGAGGTGTCCATTTTAATCCGTGATAAGAATAGAAATCTGATCTAAGATGTTTGTGTTCAACAATTTGTAGACTGTATTATGTATTCCTTTTCCTCTACCACTTGCTAAAGTAAAACAGTCCAATATATTGACTACTCTCCCGCCAAAAATCGTCGGTTGAACTATATCCGTATACACATATATATAATCTACCCCACAATTATCAGGTAGAGAATCAAGGGAAACGTGTTCATTCAATTCACGCCCACTATATATTTCATAACCGGTATTAATATGAAAACCTAATAATTTTGCGGCTTTTCCGCTAAATTTGACACATACTTTTAACGTCCCCTGGTCTCAATTTCTCTCTCTTGATACGGGGCCCCCCAGATGCCGAGGATGGGGGGCTTAGGGTTCGGCAGCTGGTCCCTGATGCCTGGTGGGAACTTCTTTCTCGCTGGGCCTTGGTGCCCAGCTGTTGATCCAACTAAATAAGTCAGCCCTTTTCCTTCTACTAAAAACATTTCATCTCTCTGCCTCTTCCCCCTATAAGTCATGGAATTTATGATGATGGCTATTGGCTTGGTTTTGGACATGATTAGACTTATTCTTGGGATTTGAAGGAGGGTGAGGAGGACGGCATGCCACCTCGCCCGTAAAACTCGAGTACCTGACGTGGTCGAGCGAGGTGAAAGTTTAATGTCAAACCCTATCCTCAGTGCTGGGTCTGATCTCGACGGACTTCACGAAGCCTAAGCACTGAGGGTGAGGTGTATATCCAGGTAATATCCCTAGGGCGGCCTTTGTAAAAGGGATGACCCCGTCCTCTAAATGTGGCTCCGTGGTGGGTATGGGGATTACACGGACGAATTATATCTTCGTATATATGGCAAAGCCCCTTCCTTTATCTGACACTGGCATGGAAATGGACTTGGCAATGGATAATTCAGGTTCGAACATCGTTACGATGGAACCTTTTTCTTCTCCTGTTTTGGAAAGAAAGAAAAATGTAAAAGTGAATTCAAGGAACTTAAATATTCAGAGTAATAAGAAAGGAAAAATGGAGATTCTTCCTGGTATATATGAATTAGTTTCATAGAATAAGTTTATAGTTCTTAGGCTCGAAGATGATGTATTGCAGAATATCAGTGTATTTAAAGCAAGCAGAGAAATTAACAATGTATGTAACAGTATACCAAAAATTCGTCCACAAGATGATGGGACCCTATTAGTTGAAGTCTCCTCACCTGAACAAAGTGAAAAATTGCTCAAGATGAATACCTTAGTAGGGCGAAAAGTTACGTGTTTCCCTCATCCTATTCATAACCAAAGTCGAGGAGTAATATATGCTCTTGAACTCCTGTTATTAAACACCGAAGAAATTCAGCAGGAATTAGAGGAACAGAATGTGGCAAAGGTGGTCAGAATGAGAAAGAAGGTGGGAGGTCAGATTGTTCCCCTGGCAACACTAATCCTCACTTTTAACACCTTTAAATTACCTAATGCTATCAAGGCAGGATGGCTGAACTTCAAAGTCAAGCCATACATACCATCACCTTTGAGATGTTACCACTGCCAGATGTTTGGTCATTTGATCCAGAAATGTAGAAAGAAAATGAATGAAGAACCAGCTTTACGTTGCAATTGTGGCAAAGAAGCAAATGGACCATGGAATGAACCACCATCTTTTATTAATTGTGGAGAAAACCACCCTGCATCCTCAAAAAGTTGCGTGAAATTTATTTTAGAGAAGGAGGTGCAAACAGTTAAAGTTTTGGAAAAAATTTCGTTTACAGACGCTAGAAAGAAAGAACTAGAACTCAGTGCAACAGCAACCAGTCACAAATTCAAACCAGGCTGAGACAGTGCCCCATGGAGAGGAGCATGGTGATGATAAACCTAAAGCAGGATGTTCTTTAAATAATCAAAATAGCACATCACTCCAGCAACCAAAACCACAGGTTCTTAAATCATGTGCAGCAGAGATACCTAAAGGAATACAATTGAATACATCCAATGGAAGTCGGCCCAAATAAGATCACAGGAAAAGAGAGAGAACATCAGAAAAAAGAAAAGATAAAAGTGAAAATGAAAGTAATGAACCTTCCTCGCAGAAATCCATTGTTATCCAGAGCAATATCCCAAGGTTAAAACGTGTAAAAGATAATAATTAATTATCAATCGCAATGGATCGCAGGCTTTCAATTTTTCAGTAGAACTGTCAGGGGATGCAAGCCAAATATGAATCTCTACCAATTTTAATCAAAGAAAACCTACCAGTATGCATTGCCCTTCAAGAGACTATGTTTGGACAAAAAATCATATGTCCTAGAGAATACATTTTTTATCATTCTGATTATGATGAGCAAGTAGGGATTCATGGTGGAAGTGCTATGTTAATGAGGCGAGATACAGCTCACAAAAAATATCCACTGCAAACAGACTTGCAAGTAGTTGCTGTTCAGATTTTTCTGAAAAAGAAATATACCATATGTTCACTGTATTTACCTCCAAATAGAACATATCATAATCTGACTAGAGAATTAAAGGGATTAATAAATCAGTTTCCAAGGCCTTTTCTTATTGTTGGTGATTTTAATGGAAGACACCCCCTGTGGGGTGATGTAATCTCCAATCCTAGAGGAAACAACATTTATAATTTTATTGAAGACCAAGAGCTTGCAATCCTTTTCATATTCAAACTGGGACCTTTTCTGTGATAGATTTATCAGGATGCAGTCCTGATTGTTATCTTGACTTCGCTTGGAATGCAATGAGCGAAGGATTAGGAAGTTATCATTTTCCACTCTTTATCAATGTAGTAGGTGAAATTGCTACACCAAGATCACCTCGTTGGATTTTTGATAAAGCCAACTGGGCATTATTCAAAACACTAACTTTTTTAGAAATGGATGTTGAGGATTTCCAGTCCCTGGATGATGCCTTGGATTTCTTTTGTAAACTAATTATTGATGCTGCCCAGAAGACAATTCCTCGTACAACCGGAAAATTTAAAAGAAAGCCAGTTCCTTCATGGAACCTTCAATGTCAAATAGCTTGCAAAGCAATGCGAGCAGCTTTAATGCGCTATTCCAGACATAAATGTTCTTATTATTTAATCTTATTTAAGAGGGCACGAGCCAGATTTCGATACCAAGTAACACAAGCCAAATGTCAGTCATGGGTAGATTTTATCTCAAAAATTATTTGGAAAACCCCTTTACCTGAAGTCTGGGATAAAATAAGAAAAATTAGTGGCAAATATGTACCAGCACCTCCACCAGTGTTATTAGTAAATGGAAACATGGTTGCCAATCCAGAGGATATTAGTGAGCTATTTACTGACCATTTTGCCAATGTTTCATCTAAAAAACCAAGCTCACCTTACTATGAAGAACGTATTCAAAAGGAAAATAAAATTCTCGACTTTACATGAATGCGGAGCGAATCATATAACCAGCCATTTACCATTAAGGAATCTTTATCTACCTTGTCATTATGTAATGAATCTGCTCCTGGTGCAAATGAAATAACCTATTCTATGATAAAAAATTTGCCACATGGAACACAAAAGTTTTTGCTCAGTATCATTAATAAAATCTGGAAAGAAAATGCATTTCCAGCTTTGTGGAACATAGCTATATCACAAGCTTTTTTGAAGCCACAGAAGGATAGTGCTAACCCGTCTAGTTATTGTCCTATTGCTCTAATATCATGCTTGTGTAAGTTGATGGAAAAAATTTTCAATGTGCGAATTATATGGATCTTAGAAAAGAAGGGCCTTATAACTCCAGCCCAGTGTGGCTTTCGTTAAATGCGTTCTTGTACTAACATCTTAGTGGGTCTAGAAAATTCAATATGCGAGGCTTTCATCTCCAGAAAGCATCATGTATCAGTTTTCTTTGACCTGGAGAAAGCTTATGATACAACCTGGAGATATGGTATTTTGAAGACACTCCATGATTATGAATTCCGAGGAGAATTACCATTATTCATCCAAGCTTTCCTAAAATATCGAAGGTAAAGTTGGAAACTCATTTTCATCTCTTTACAGCCAAGAAGAAGGAGTTCCACAGGGAAGTGTCCTTAGTGTGACACTGTTTGCTTTGTGCATTAATGGCATTGCCTCTGTGATTCCTAAAGATATAATGTTTTCCTTATTTGTTGATGACCTCTCTCTATCGTTTGCAGCCTCACGAATGGCAGTGGCTGAGAGAAAAATGCAGCTGGCTTTTAACAAAATTGTGGAATGGGCAGAACAAAGGGGTTTTAAGTTCTCTACATCGAAAACTGTTGCTATACATTTCTGCCGCATTAAAGGCATATACCCTGATCCTGACCTCTACATACATGATCAGAGGACATCATGTAAGGAAGAGACACGTTTTTTTGGGATTACTGTTCGACAAAAGAATGACTTGGGTACCTCACTTAAAAGATCTGAAAGTCAGGTGTATGCAAGCTCTAAATGTTTTAAGAGTGCTTTCCCATACATCTTGGGGAGCAGATAGGAATCACCTAATGATCCTCTACAAAGCCATAGTGGCATCAAAATTAGCATATGGTTGTGAGGTATACTCTTGTCTCGAAATCAAAACTAAATATTTTAGATTCGGTACATAATGCAGGAATAAGGATTGCAAGTGGTGCCTTTAAATCATCTCCAATCCCAAGCCTTTTGGTAGATTCAGGGGAACTGCCTCTGGATTCATGTCATCAGATATCACTTGTTCGATACTGACATAGAATCCAGAGGATTCCTGACTCGTTAACTTGCCAAGCAGTTTTTAATAATAAATATTTAAGCCTTTATGAACACAATCCGCATGATCCAAAACCTTTTGTATACAGAGTCTTAAAAATTTTAGAAGGTTACTCTATTCCAAAGGTCAAAGTCTGGCCATTTAGGTATTCTGTTGTGCCCCCTTGGAAGCTTCCTTCTGTGGAGCACTGCAGGTTCTTCACTGGTAGCAAGTAAGAAATGAGTGCTGCTCCTTTTTAGAACATTTGGCGGACCATGATGGCTCAGTCATAGCTTTTACAGATGGATCCAAGTCTGACGCAGGCATTGGCCATGGAGTTGTATTTCCAAATTTTAATAAGAGTGGAAGGCTACCAGATCAGGCATCCATTTTTACAGCAGAGTGTTATGCAATCCTCGACAAATATCTAAACTGCATCCCAGACCATCCAAGATCGGAAGATGCAAAATATACCGGAAGATGTACTAGCAACTCTCTGGTAGACATTAGAGGTGCCTCATACTGAGGGACCTGGGGCAACCCGAACAAGATGTAAGGTCTGTAAAGTAAGGATCATAAGTGCTTTGACGATCGAAATTTTCTAGAGTGCATACTTTCATTTTTTCTGACTAGAGACCATATGCAATCTCCCATCATAGCAGTATCCCATCATCCTTGATATTTTCTTTCCATTGTTGGGATGCCAAGATGAAATCTCTCACCATGCTCCTCACTGACTTCCCCCAAGTTTTCGGGGAAGAAATCTTTGTGAGAGTGCAAAAAATTAACCTTTAAGGACATATGACAAAGCAGTTTCTTGAAGTTCTCTATAGGTTTTGTTACCATTTGTTTGCAATGAGAATCCTTATGTTGAATATGAAGTTGGGGGCAATAAGACTTTGTTGGAATCTACTAGAGGCTATCTAAGAACATTTAACATTCTTGGCAGCAGTTCCAGACGTGGAGCCAATCAACTTTCTTATAATGATTATCATCAGCTCTGCTGTCCCATAAGCAAAGGAAGCATGAATACTTTGTGTATCACCCTTGCAAACCAAGCAAGATGGAAAACATCTGTAAATCCCCACAAGCATCCCACTTGAATTCAGCATAATTTATTTTGTTAAGAAGTTGTTTGACATCATCATAGTTTTCTTTCTTCTGTATGGAGTGTGCAAGAGGCAAAGATGGATATATATTTCCATTATGGAGCACCACTGCTTTGAAACTTCGTGTTGAGCTGCCTATGAACAGTCGCCATTTTGAAAGGCCATGTTTTACTCCAATAGCAGTAAACAATCCAATCACATCTTTACAGTAACATAGATAATTACTAATGTCATAGTAAATTTCAAATTCTTCATGTTGTTTCCAGTACACAGATGCCCTGCCGTCTTCCCCTAGTAGATTCCATTCCTTCAGCCTTGATGAAAGAAGTTCAGCTCCTGACTTAGTAAGATTTAAATCCCTGATTAAATCATCTAGCTCACTCTGATTTGGAAAGTGAGGCCCTGAAGTCGTTTTTGGTACGAAAGCTTCCTCCATTTCTTGGCTGCTGCTACTTGCTTATTCTTCAGATGAAATAACCATTGCACCTTCTATCTGAAAAGAAAGAAATATCTACATAGAGCAACTTAAACAAAGACTTGAATAACTTAATTCCATACATCTTTAAGAAAATGAATGCACAGCTGTAAATACTTAATGTTCAAGTCAATTAAAAGTTAGAATTTTGGAAAGTGTTTGTGATACTGGTAAGGTGCCATCATGTGGGACAAGTGCTCTAGATGATCGGATGTCTGGATACTGAAGAGCTTGTCTTCCTTTCACTTTTCTGTACTTTGTCACATCAATCATACAGAAGTACCAATCATCGTGATGGTTCTTCGGCTCTCTCCATACCCTAGGAACGGCAAAAGGCATTGCCCCTCCTGTGCTTCCTAACCATCCTTCTAGAGTAGATCGGCAGCTTCCACATATCACATGAGGGGCCCATGGTTTGTCTTGTTCACTCATGGGCATTCCGAAATAGAGTCTGTACGCTATCCACAATTCGGCACCTTTCACGATCTTATGTAATATCTGTTTTTTTTTTTTTTATAGAATAACCACACGCATAGAAAATTGAATCTGGAGAATTTGTACAACCTCTAGTACCCATTCTGAAAATAGCAGAACTTAGTAATTGATTTTTCTCAGAGAAAATTAGATGTTCACTTGGTAGCAAAACATATGACAGTTCCGAATATATATAAAACATTGAAAGACGATATATTTGTATAATGGTCGATGATACACGAAAAATAATTACATTTTTGGAATCAGCAGAGAAAAGTGATTAATAAACAGCATATAAATAAATAAATAAATATAAAAAAAAAACTTTTATAAATTAAATTTTTACGTTGTATTATCAGCCAGTTGCAATTGCTAAAACACTGATATCAGGAGAGAAACGAATTAGATTCCCGAGTGCGAATAAATCCCAACAGCACGTAACAAAAAGATCCAATTTCCACAACAGGTAAGGAATTCATTGTGATATAATAGGGATTTAATGTTAAGGGTAAAAAAATCTGACAGCCATTAGAGAAGCAATAAGGAAAGATTAGCTGATGAATGCCAAGAGAGAAGTTTTCAGTCACTAACCTTAGCTTTTTTGCACGCACGCGCATTATGCGTGAAAGCACGAGATTGATGGGAAGTGTTGTAATTTACTAGGGAACAGTGCCAGGCTTTCTTTGCAAAAAGAAATCCCCAAATTCCTGTGTTGAAAGGGATTGCATATTATTTTTGCGAGCCATAAATACAGCTTTGCGTCGTTTCATTATAGTAAGCGAGTTTCTCTCTCTCTCTCTCTCTCTCTCTCTCTCTCTCTCTCATAGAGCACAGATTGCACGCGATGGGCAAGGATAGGAAGAAAAACTATCCTTTATGTGAGACTTTTTCTTAGAGAAATATCCAGATAGGAGGATAACGTATACATTGATGTCAAGGAAATCATAAGTAATTTCAAAACTCATTTACTAAAGACATAAGCTGCAATTATGTGAGTGAAAGAGAAAGTCACACCCCCATCCTTCCCCCATTTACAACCCTCGAGTGAAAACCTTCTCATGTGAAGGCCTATGAATCGCTGAGGTGTCTAGCCAAACATTACGGTTACCAGTTGACCGTTTTTCCCTTATGGTAACATGCTCATTAATCTTAGTAGGGAAATGGTAAAAATTGAGACGTTGCGATATTTATTAGTCTATTCCGTACCCAAATTATCATTGGTTATGAATGCTGATGGTTGAGTGAAATTTAATTTTGAAATTTTCCCATGTATTGTTATTGTGTGTAGACACCCTACAACCCTACCACTTCATAAAGGTCTATGCCTAAAATATGTAGGCTCCTGTTGCGGGTGAGAAATATATTAACTACGGGAACTGTATTAATTTTTATTCCACACTATTTTGTAGGCTTGCAATCTCATACTGGGACTGTTATTTATTTCTACCAGTCTTAGACTGCCATTTCCCTCTGAATGACGTAAGAGTCCCCTTTCAGGAATCCACCTATTTTTTTTAATGTATACGACTGTGCATGCTCCTATGATTAGCGACATTCATTCCGCCTTTTCCCTGTGTTTATACGTCTTATAGATGTCTGAATTCTCAAGTGGGGAAACCACATATTTTCTAGTATACGCCCACAATTGGCAATAGTTTATTCCGCCTCTCTGCCATGTTTAATTCACAATTCCAGTGACCAATTTACGCCTTATGGACGTCTGATTCCCACTTCAGGAATCCACCTATTTTTAGTATATACCCACGACTGGCGCCGTTTATTCCACCTTTCCGTCGCGTTTAACTTACGATTCTTGTGACATAACTGCGTCTTATGGACATCTGATATCCCCCTTCAGGAATCCATACATGCCCGCAATTGGCGACTTTTTATCCCACCTTCCCGCCACGATTAACTCACGGTTCCTGTGTTAGATTTACGTCTTATGGACGTCTACATTCCCACTTCGGTAATCCACATAGTATTTTCAAATATACGCCTGCAACTGGCAACGTTAAGTTGCATTTCCATCACGTCTAACTCACAATTAATAAGACACATCTGCATTTTATTGACGCCTGAATTCCCACTTCAGGAATCCACCTATTTTTTTCAGTGTACACAGATATGCTTATTCTTTAAGTCTTCAGGCTAGTGATGCTAGCATTCACTCCGGTCAAAATGGCCAACAATGGTGCGCTGGATGAGGTTAGGGCCTTCACTACAGCTGGAAAGGAACTGGGGTTGGAGAACAAAAAACTTATCAGTTGGGTGAGTGAAAAGATGAAGGAAGTCGCCCAATAGAAAAGAGAAGCTGCAGAGAGAGAAGCCCAATAGAGAAGAGAAACCACAGGAAGAGCACATCAACTGGCTATGGTGGCCCAGAGTGCCACCCTGGCACCCCCAAGTGCGACACCACCTTCCTAACCTCCACAACATTGGAACCTTCATCATGTCGAACAGGTGTTCAGGGATTTCAATCCTACCCCTCAGGAAGTAGCCCTCTTCCTAGCAAAGTGTGTACGGCATTCCAGGCACTCCCCCTTAACGAGTGACGGGACCATGCCCTCATCTGAGAGGCAATCCTTGGGGCTTACGAGATGACCCCAGACCAGTGAAGGCAGAAGTGGAGGAGCATACCCAAGGAGGCTAACCAAAAATGGATAGAGTGGGTGGCCAAGATGCCAGCACTCTAGAGGTGGACGAAGGCCTCCAACACAACATCCGTTGAGGAGGTCTCAGAACTTTTCTAATTGGAGGACTTTGTCCTACACTCTCCTTGACCTTGCCAGCCACTTGGTGGACAAGGACCCTAAAACCATTTTGGAGTGCAGTAAGTGGGCAGATGCATACAACACCCACCATCTGCAGTAGAGTTCGCTGAAGAAAAGAAATTGCCCTGTTCTCCCTCCTTCTCCTATTGCCACCTCTCAATCTACCCAGCATTCACATAGTCTGCCACGGAAGCTCATGTGTGGACGCTGTAATAAACCCAGGCATGCCACATAGCAGTGCCAGTCTAATGCAAAACCTCTGCAGCAGGCTCCTGCTATACCTCAGAATTGGCATCCCTAGAATGCTAAGAATAACAGCCATTGGAACAGGAACAACTGGCTAAAGCAGGATTTCAGCAAGAGTTATTGTGACATATGTGGAGTGCACAGACACACCTCTTCATCGGCTCTTTGCCCTAAGAAAGCTGCTACTCCGACCATTGCAATGGTAGTGATGAATTCGTCAACTACAGGCCCTCCGGCTCAGGGCCCCTTACTTGTTGCACCTCCCAGAGGTCACTATCTTGCCTACCAAGTCCAAGAATTCAACGACTCAGGTGCACAGGTATCATTTTTACAGTCTCAGGGCCCCCCACCCTTACCTGGCTCCTAACCAATTCTATGGTCCTCCTAGATCTACCTCTATACAGCTAGTGCCATGCTCTGTCCTTCATGGACGTTGAGCCATGTTCGAATCCTCTCACTGCACCAGGAATGGCACCAGTACCAGAGGCAAGGCAAGACTTGAATCCCCTTCATGGAACTCCCAGCAATACCAGAAGGGATTCCCCAGGACACCATTGGCTGTAGCGAAATCTCCACCACCGGCGTGGCCTCTCAAAAGGCCCCAGAGTTGGTCACCACTGCTTATGAGCCCATAATGAACAAAGTCACCTCCTCCTCTCTCTCTCTGTCAACAGCTGACCAATCCCAGGGTAAGGACTCTGCCGAACTCCATTTCAATGAAGAACTCAAGGAACTGGGCTAAGCAGCATTAGGCATGGGGATAAGGGCCAGTGTTCCTGTTGCAGCAGCCATAGACGATGCCACTAAGCCCTCCCCTACTAGCTTGGAACTCCCAAGCCCCTCTAAGGCACCATCAAGGTTTTAAGAAAACTAAGAGAGTTGACAGCATCTCTCCGAATCAATGTTCTGGCACAGTGCCATATTCTTATAGAAGATTCTGGCACATCCATCCAGAGGGGAGTGCCAAGTTTGGCTACTTGTACTTCTTTCTTATCTTTGTAACTGTCTCTATTCCTGTAGTGTCTATATCTTCTCCTTTATTGTCTCCTTTCCTCTTCATCCTCGCCTTTAGACACCAATTTCCATTGTGTGCACTGCCTAGGCAGAGCCAATTCACCAGGAATTCTGGCCTTATAAACTTGTATTTCATTAAGAACTACTATGGAGGCTTACACAATCTTCAAAGATATGCCCCTTAAAGACCAAAGACTCGTCATTAAAGTGCCACAACTGGTACAGTGCTACACTCTAGGCACCTAATATTCCATGAGACTAGCCTACTTACATCCACCAAGATTACTATACAATTAGCTTAGCCTACTGAGGTAATATTGTTTTAAAGCATGTCTTGTTCATATATTGATCAATGTAATTTAATTGCAGTTCTTCCTAGTCAATACATTTTTTTTAATGATCAATGCTCTATGATGATATCTATAATTTGTATCATTTTGTCTATTCTCTGAGGAGGATTACTCCTTTTTTAATTATGTGCTTTTGATATAAACTAATATTCTCTTGGGAGAAAATGCTTATACTGTAAGGCAGAAGTAGTAAATTCCATTGTTATCATAGTGCGTAGCCATACAGGCACATGGCTATTTATTACGAAATTCTGGGCTAAAATAACAACTCCTTCAGGGCCTATTTATACCATGCCTTACTTTATGTTTAGCTAACAGTAACCTGAATGATGGAAAAAGTATTAATACTATTAATCATATATTGTAAGGTTAGTATAATTTTTATAAGTAATAACTACTAGCACTCATAAGCAGAAACTTGTGTGACGATTATGTTAATTTTAATGGTATTGAAGTTCCATTTTATCTTTGTTCGTCACACTTTTGGATCTTAAAAAGAAGTTATCTTCAGTCACGCTTAATCATAATTAAAGTGTACTAGTAGTTTACCAAGTCATTTAATGTTCTAACTTTGTAATTTTAGAATTGTCTGGTTCACATCTAAATTGAGTCAAGTTGGACTTTTATTGTCTCATTACTTCTCAAGAAGTACTTATAAGATAAGTATAGTTACTCTGCAAGGAAAGTAAAAAGCATTTGGTAAGTTGAAATTGCAGTTCCATATGGGATCAATCATAGGGGTGGAAGGAATAGCTATTTTCCCTTGCTGATGTTTGTTCCCACCATTCCAACACGTCTAGGGTTAAAATGGTCTCTAGATTGGGGAGGTGTTCTAAATTATAAACATTCGCAAGCTTAAACAACATAAAATTTTCATATAAATCCATAAAAGAGTAGCCACTCTATGATTCTCCCACTACCTCTATGAAAGATCTCTGTGACTGATAGTTGTTCCTTCCAAAAAGACTGCCTTCAGTCATTTCCTTCCACAGGTGACCTGAACGCTCAAGAATTAAGCTGTCCCAACCGTGTGTGAGCCACAGAATTTCAAAAGCAACAAGGCAACGGAACAGATGCCACCTACGGGATAGATCCTAATTAGGACCAGGACCAAGATTATAAGAGGGGTCGCAGATGGAGAAAAGGCCTTAGACCTCGACTCACCACCTTAGGTCACAGTGGTCCCACTTGATAAGAGCTCTCCCCCCACTCGCCCCCCCACACCCCCACATCCCCTATCTCTTTGAGATTGCTCCACGTGTTCATTGACACTCTCCATGGTGTTTTCCCCTTATCAACGCCAGCCTTGAAGACAGACGAACCTAAGTAATCAAGTGAAGTGTGAAGTTAATGGTTGAAGGCAGTCAATCTCTTTCACTTCTACTAGTGCGTTTATTTTCAATTTCATTGCTACAAGTAACTTGGGTTCTTAGTTCCCCTCCAAGCATCACTTCCAGTCATTGTAACACATACGTGCTCCCCCTTTCATTCTGTGATGCCATAAAGTTCCTTCCATAGTGCTATTTGAATTAGAAAATGTTCCCGTTGTAAATAGTGTTGTTATTGTTACTGGAACGTAATGTAAAATCCCCTTGTGTAGCCCCTACAGCACTGTGATTCTTCTGTAGCGTAATTCCAGCAAAAGGGTTCGTGTTTAGTTTTATCAAGCAGTCCCCAATCCCCGCAACGTTTGTAGGCAGCGAATTCATGACGTAATGCAATCTACTTGCAGATGCCCTATCATGTGCCTCGGTGTGCAAAGTGGATTCTTGTAAATGTGTGACTCAATAATTCATCATATCCCCACTGTTTTATTTCCACTGGGACTGAGTATTCCGGTCGTCCAACCAGTCTACTGCAGTGAGCCAATCTCGCTATCTTATTTCTTTAGAATGGTGAAGTTTATGTAATCATGCTAAACATCTGAATTTACCTAATTTCCTCCCCTCTGAAGGCGGCCCTCATCCGTAATCTTTTAATTTTTTTATTTCCTTATGGTTCCTTGAATCAATTTTGCCTTTAATAATCGCAATTAAGATCCATTGCACTTTCAAGGAACCACAAAAATAATATAATGAAAAGGCAAATTCGTTCGATCAATTTTTATTATAAACACAAAGAGACAACAAATCATGCACAGTGATACTGTACTATTCACATCAATAAAATAGATGAATAATAGAATTTAATATTAAAAGAAGCACTGCAAATGTCTATCAAAAATTAATGTATACACGGCTACTGTGTCATTCAAGGTTAGAAGCGCTGATAAAACTGCGCAGATGTATTGGTCCCAAAGCGCAAAGAACTTTGCCTGATTAGTGCGAGAACATTTTCTCTGCAACGAAGACAACTAGCCCCCTGACACAAGCTTGCGCTGCAGTGGAAGCAAACTGGAAACTGTGTAAAGACTCTGCATAAGCTCGTATAATGACGGTGGCTGGTCATTATTCTTCTCGTTAAAACAGCGATGCCAGCCTTCAACATCGTTGTTGGTATTTGTATAGGCAGAATCAAAATATATCGGGTCTTAATGGAACTATATTTACGATAAAATTTTTATGTAACTAATTTTACAATGGCATTTTTATATAATTTTCATCTTATTACATGCTGCCATATACTACGTTAAAGTACAAGGAATGCCCTTTTAAGTGGTGTGTGACACATTACAATTACGATTACTTTCAAACCCACAAGCGCGCACAGAAAAAATTATCTACGCATACAAAAATGTGCAATTACTTCATCGTTCAACCTACATACATTCACGTTTCGAAGCGTATCTGACTAAGGAATGGTGATAGAGAGAAACTGAAAAATGCATTAGAAAGCTGATTAAATTTACTATATAATGGATAAATAAAAGTGATAGGTGCTCTAAAATTTTTTCGAGGAATCCTAGCTCAATGACGGACCATAAATTTTTAATTTTTATGTAAATATTTACCACATTTTTCTAACATAAATTTTCATCATATTACGTTTTGCCATATACCACGTAAACGTACAAAGAATTTCCTTTCAATTGGTATATGACACATTATAATTACAATTACTTTCAAACCCATAAGCGCGCACAGAAAAAAAATATCTACGCACGTAAAAATTATAAAAATTGTCTTCGTGGCAAAGTTGAAATCTAACCCCGCATCGTCATCAGTTACATCCGGGCAGACTGCCGCCAGATTAACGAATATCTTTTTGTTTTTTTTTTTCCCGAAAATATTAAAATCGTTTGAGGCATACATAATTATTACTTTTATGTATACAGTTTGTGTTATATGTAAACTTATGTGTTCGGATGTACATTTATGTGATATGAAGTGCTAATGAGAAATTTGCTGGAAATGTGTTCTCTGTATCATCGTCCTCATTATTTATTTCTTTGATACCTTATATCGCTATATGATGTAATTCTTATACTTTTGGTATTGTGTTCTTTTTATGGTCACTTTTTATACTGCCTGTATCCACATTTTCTATGTATATTTATTGCATAGCAATTAGTATTCATAATAAGATTTGGAAAATATAATTAATCTATCATTCTGACCTTTAGCATAAATAATAAAAAAAAAATGGCTTTTCAAAGTGAGGTATGAACACAGTGACAGAACTAATAAATGCATTTCTTATCAATTATTTATAATCTTGATAATATTACTACCTGAAATAGAGAGAGAGAGAGAGAGAGAGAGAGAGAGAGAGAGAGAGAGAGAGAGAGAGAGAGAGTGACCAAGTTATGTTATAAAAAATGGACTTAAAGAGAATACAGCAAACCACTATATAGGTAAGCAAATAAATAAGTAAAAAATAAACATATGAAGAAAGCTGGAGTAGTTATGTGTGCTGAAACTGGCATATTTTATGTGAAATAAAACCAGGCTTGGTGACTGACTAAATGAGAGAATGGGCATTAAAAAACATCAAGCATGTGACCTTTGTACAGATTTTATCGTGATTTTATCAAAACACCATGCGATATGGATTAAATGTATAAAAACTAAAGGTTATTTAAGTAATTCAATGGATAAGCCCGGGGAGAGTTACGCTTGTGACGTCACAGTAATAGCTCAGCCCCCCCTGTCGAGTTGAGCAGACCCGATATACTTTGATTCTGAGTATAGGCTGACCTAAAAGCTGTCCATGATGATGTCTTGTAAACTTTGCTGTTTGTTCATGTTTACCAAACTTAATTAACCATTTTCTGCAGCGCTGGGACCTCAGTGTTTGCAGTCAGTAGTTCACATGCGGGTCTGATGTGGGGCGCCAGGTAGGTAGATTATCTTTTTTAACTGTAATGATAATTGAATATAAAAATTTTATTTATTTTACAATACTAACGGCTAGTCCATGTTTCTTTATACGGCGCCAGACAGTCATCACACTGGACAGACACTTGTCTTAGCCGGACGGTCTTTGACCACTATATACATTTACTAGCCATTTTCAGCTTGGACAATTATAAAAAAGAATGACATCCTCGAGCGTTATTAACTTAAATATTTATAAATCTTAACAAGAAATCCTGAATAGTTAGAAACTTAATAAGCAAATAATGCGAACTTTTGCGGCGCTTATGTATCTCTTTAAATTATTAATATTCTAATTGGGGAATTTTATATTGTGGGGGGATTTTGTTAAAAGTGGGGGCCTTCTGTGCAGGGGTGATTTTACAGTGGGGCGATTTTGTTAAAAGTGAGGCCTTTTATGACGGGGGCGATTTGACATGCACCCATCTCGAAACAACCTGAAGAGTATCAATATTTATTGTCACGAGGTACTAAATTAATAATTTTCGAATATCTTCACTCCCCACTGTGTCCGGGGAAAGAGAAGTAGTGTAACTTTGTGCTTTGCTTCATATTCCACTGCAGGAGAAACATGGGCAGAGAGCAGCTGATGTGTGTAAGCATTTTTCTGACATTTACAGCATTTCAAATAATGGATTTGTGTATAAATCTACAATGGAACTTTGAAATAGCTAAATTGGTTCAATATTGCCAGTTAGTTAGAAAGGTAGCATGTTTTGAAAAACCCATAAATCATTTTGGAGGCAAAACAGATTTAGACCAAGTCATAGCGACTTAGTATAGAAATTTTGCTGCTTTATCTAATGTTATGTTAGCATCTATAGTATGACCACGGGAAAGTCTAAGAAAAATAAAATCTGCAGACTTAGTCTAGTTTATAATTATAAGAACCGCTCAGAGAAATCCTCATTCTTTCTTCCTCTCCTTTCCTCCATTGCTAGACCAGTTTATGCTCCATAAGCTCCATCTCATATATGAATAACATAGACTCCTAACATGCAGGACATAATATCATCTTACTTTCCAAGAAGTAAAAAAGTTGGCAACCGATCCAATAATTTTAGATTAGCTGCGAGGGGTACGATGAGCGTAAGTAGCCAAGAGGGAATGAAGAGCATCACCAGATAATCAATACAGGAATAGCAGATGCTGGGTTGTTTGTTCGAGAGATAATACTCTGTAATCCGTGTACATGAAGTTCATTATGCATGCTTATGCTTTAGAAAAATAAGCTTTAGTGAGTTTCATTTCATATTGAATTATTATCATTGAAAGCGGCAAATCAAAGATGGAAGGGCTTTCCTAACTTCGGCTAGGAAAGTTTGTGATTAGAATAAGTCTTAATAATAGTAGAGTTGTATGGATAGAATTTGTTTCCCTATAGAGAAAGAGAAAAAATCGAAACAGGAAGGGAAGAACACCTGGCATGATATTGAAGGATATATATAACTTTATGTGACGAGTGAGGCTATCGCTATGCAGCAGCCTTAGAAGCACTCTACTTCCTTTTCAAAAAAGGAAAACCGTCATCCCTGAAACATTATTTTTGTTAAAAGATTCTATTAACTTTCATGACTTTTGGAAAATTCTACTATCAAGACATCAATGCCATCTTAAAGTTATTTATTTATTTCGAGTGATAGGCTTCATATCTCATTTACTCACTTTTCAACTTATTGGACTTAAGTCTAGAACGGTAATTATTTTCATTACCCTTCACTATTTCTGAACCTTAAGTGGTATCGTTTCGAGAGAAATCGCATGAATGCTATCTGTGTAATAAAAATACATATAATAATGTTTTAGAAATATGAATGGATACTTTTAAAAATTCAAATTTAAACAGAAGTCCTTCTAATGGAGTCCTTCAGTAACTGAATCTGTAAAAGCCAAAATTATTAAAATAAGGGTTACAATCAATATGATAAAACTATAAAAATAAACATGACCTACTTAGCTGAATGAAAAAAATGTAGTAATTGCAAAGATCTTCTTCAGATAAAATTCAAAATGTTTATACTCATGAATACCGTTAAAATGGGTGTTCAAAAAAAAAAAAAGTATATTACTCTCAAATATGTAAGATTTAATTCAATAGAATTTCTTTCACAGCCTAAATATCCATAGACTGAAAGTTACAGTTTTTTTAACAACTTAATATTTAACTAATCTGTCCTCTATTTTTACACAGTATACACTTAAATTCAAAGTAACACTTACTCCAAGGAGTTGCAAGAGCGTGTGATTTGAAAAGTAAATATTAATTATTCCTACTCTTATTCTAATGCTACTTACGAAACATTATTGCTAAATTCAATTTCGTAATGGATAATTATTTGTGAATGCTAGGGGAAATCATGGTAATTGGATTAGTAAATGGCTTCTGTTTTATTAGGGGATACACAGTGAATTACGCTTTTTAATTATTCTTTTATGATTATGGGTCATATACTCACGCAAACGTCTCTGTTAGGATCTGTTATAAACGTTTATATGATAAAAGAAGTTTGCAAAAAGGAAAGTTTATACTTCTTTCTCAACCCTTGATTAGTCACCTGGGGCGTTGTGTCACCCCATTTTTGCTTAAATGCTCGTAATTCCTAATTGGTAACTCATTTATTTTCCTCCCTCCCAGTCAGTATTTGTTTGGCTCAGTGGCGGTGTAGCACATGTGGTAATTGTGGTTTGGCGCAGTTGTTCCTCACTTGTCCTTGACGGTAGACGTTGATTAGGCCTTCTTGGGGTGTCCAGTCACCCAACGTGACTAACACAGGTATGTTTTTATTATTCATACATTTTTCTTTTTTTTCCAATGGGAAAAGATAATGTGTAGGTATAAGTGCATGTTATGTATCAGTAGCCTATTCTGTAATATAAATCTGGAATAAAATGCTACTCTTAGTGTGTTTTAGTATTTTATTCGTCATCTATCATCTTTTATTATTTTTATTTATCATTTATTATAATTTATTATTTTATCATTTACAATTTATTACTCTTTCAGTGTTGTAACTATGAGCTTAGACAATGGAAAGATATTACATTAGCTAAGCTCATAATCAAGACTGAAAGAGTAATAAATTGTAAATGATAAAATAATAAATCATAATAAATGATAAATAAAAATAATAAAGGATGATAGATGACGAATAAAATACTAAAACACACTAAGAGTAGCATTTTATTCCAGATTTATATTACAGAATAGGCTACTGATACATAACATGCACTTATATCTACACATTATCTCTTCCCATTGGAAAAAAAAGAAAAATATATGAATAATAAAAACAGCTCAGAAGACCAAGAAACTGTGGAAGGGGACGTTCCTTCCTCTGACAGTGAAGGTGAAGATTACCTAGAAGAGGATGAGCATGTTTCCTGACTCTGGCGTCTGACTCTGACTATTATGAATCAGACCCAGATGATCTACCAGCCTCAACAGAAAAAGCCAAAAAATGATGGATGGAATGGAGAAGATAAAACAACATGGTTGTACCAGTTCTAGAAATATACAATTTACACCAGGACTAAAAGGACCAGCTGTAAACGTAAATAAATGTGATGTGAATCTAAGTTTTTGTAATTTTTCCTTAGATATGAAAGGCACTGGATATATGTATAAATAAAAATGAGGTCAGTAACCTGAGTGACAAGCAGCGACGTGACAATCGTTCAACTAAGAGTATTAGTGTCGAAACATGTGCGAAACAGTGAATTCCTTAAATCACTCGTACAGGGCGAATTTTCGTAAACATGCCTGACCACATGCGGAGAGATCGCAGACACGCAAATGGCCTGAATAAGCTGAATGTTCAAGCACCTGTTCAGAGGTCAAGAGAGTTCAAGTGAATGGAAAACACATGCTTGAGAAGACTGGCATGCGTATATTCGTACGTCTAATATAGGTCAAACGTTGAGTGTGAAACCATGCCATAGAGGGTGCTTGGAGATCCACACAGATGAGGTAAAGGAAAGAGAAACTTTGAAACTTTTTAGAAACTGTGAACGGGGAAGTGCAGGGAACATTGAAAAGATGTATAAGATGCTTTATCCATTGCACTCGTGATATATTTCAGTGTTTGATAATTGTGGTTTCTTTATTTCAGGATGGATTCGATAGTTTCTACCTAAAAAACAATTCTCTTGACTTTAATATGACCTATATTCAATAGACACCCATAGGGGTATTATGAAAGCAGGGATGATTCTGTCTAATATGGTTGTGCAGGGTAATAATAGTACTTTGATGATTTTTGGGATTCTTCAGTTCATTTTACCCAATGTGATCACGTAGAAGAGTAATGGTATTTTAATTATCTTTTGGGATTTCTTTAATCAACTTTATTTCATTTTTCGTGTTAGTTATTTTGAGAAATAAAGATTATGTTTTCTTATAGCGAGAGACTGAATTCGTCTAAGATTCAATGATTG
>NC_061100.1:68461967-68471967 GCF_015104395.2 Macrobrachium nipponense
GATTCAATGATTGACTTTCAGGCTGGAATTTGATAAAATTTCTAAATTTGCTCCTATTGTATTTATGTTCTTGAAAATTTTTGAGTGCACTTACTATGTAATTGATATGCCTCCTATAAATTTTCATTACTCTAGGTCAAAACTACCCGATATTCTGTTAAAATAAAATAAAATATATATATTTTTAACAAAATAATAATGACATAAGTAACACAGTTGTAGCCTTCAAAATTACAACACAATATCTATTCAACAGTACAAATAAACTCTATTTGTCAAAATTTTCATAAACCACTTATTTTACGAAGGGTTGCCGATTAACGTTTTTCACAATAAACAATAAACAAAAAAAATTACAAAATCCTAGGTAGAACTTTATAACAAATCTGCCAAATGACATCTGTAGAGAAAACTTTCACAATCAGAATGAAATTTGCCCCATCAAATTATCTTGCATATTAACGAAGATATTTTACATTTTAGCCGAAAAAATTAAAACCGAGAAAATCGCGTTCAAAGTTTCTGAAACATTCAAAGCGTCACTACCACTCCATTTGAGGTGATATAGTCATACAATTTGGTCTACTTGTATAAGTAGATATGTATTATGCATAGATAAAGTTTTAAAAATTTAAAAAATAATTATAAATAATTAAACCTCTTAGAGGGTTTTAAAAACTGCCTACCTTTCTGTACGATTGAGATGTGTTGATGCGGAGGCATGCAGTATGGCTCCTGGTCCCCTCCCCTCTCCTCTTATCTGAGGAGATGGGGATATTATTTCTAAACATATATGTATATAATAGTATATAATTAATACATATATAAATAGTTGTGGGTTTCATCTGGTGCCACAGATTCATTGTGGCCAGGTTATACTACTAAGAGTGTAGCTTAGTATCCACCCGGAAGATAATCTTTTCCTGTTGCTCCTCTTTTCCTCCTTTTGTTGGATGGTTCAGAACAGTGTGATATTCTTCTCTTTTCAAAATATTCTTGCACCATTTTACCTTCAGTTGTTTGTCCTAAGCCCAATTCAGTTAGCACAAGTTCATCACCATAGCCAAAATTGTGCTGAATCGCAGTAACCCTTGCAGCAAACTGAACTTTAGTCAAGCCACAAAATTTTGTTTTATTGCACTTGGACCACAATTTACTATGTAAACTTTCATTAGCATTTTGAGTCTTTCCTTTCAAACATCTCTCAAGAAGGGACAAGCTTGTCAGGTCTTCATATATTTTCAAAATTGCCTCATTCATTTCATCTGTCACTCTGAAATAAACTTTCATTTCCTAATGGGACTGTGGCTCAAGTCCCTGTGCATGTGCCCTATTATAAAAACACCAGGAGTCACTCCCATTTGGACATAAATGATGTTGGGGTTTTTCATCATTGCTTATGCAATGATAGTAAGAGGAAAGTATATCCTTTCTCATGTCTACAGCTGTTTTATTGACATTCCTCCTCACACCATAACCATAATAACGAACGAGAGCATCTATAACTTTATCAGTAAGTCTATCAACTCCTCCTAACAAGCTTACAAATCTCTTTCCTTTTTTTTCCCTAAACATTTTCTTTAGCGCTCTCAGTCTTGTTCCTAGTCTCTTGGAAACATGATTTATGCATTCAAGTTTTATAACTTTGCAGTCTGATCCATAAGGTCCCTCTCCATCATTCAGTTTCATCAATGAGCTATAAGTAGATGAATCCCCATCACTAACCATACTTCTATACCTCATTTTATTCAATGATACTGATCTCAGCCACATTGTAATGGCAGCCTGAGCCTCCATACCACCAGAGGAACCAGAGTAATTTTTTTTACATTTATTTGCATCTTTATGTTGTTTTACTCTCTTTTCATATTCTTCTTTTGATATTTTCTCACTTCTTAGTTTCTTAGCAAGTATAGCACAGCTATGACAATATGAACAAAGCACTTCAAAATCAAGAATTATTACAAATGCCACACCTATCTTCGACTTGTGACCTCGTGTCAACCATGTTGCATCATAAGTCACATCCACTTCGATCACTCCATTTTCATCAGGCATCTGTCCCTCCTCTTTATAATATTCAAATACACCATTTATAGCAAGTTCTTTCAATTTATTGTACTTATCCAGCACAGCATCACAAAGGGCATTTTGATATTTATCAAACATCCAAGACGATAATGGTGGTGAACCTAGAATGCCACTTTGTCTCTTTAGGCCTACACAACCAATATCATTCATCTGGGAAGATAAAACCATTCTTAGATTGGTATCAGTAAAAACCTTTTTCGTATTGGGAACTGTTACTCTTTCAGGCTTACATTCATACATTATCTTATCACATTTGATACACTGGACAACCAAATCTACTTCATAATGATTTCTTTTCACATCAACTTTGCACTTCGATTTGCATTTTTTGTTGTCACACACAATCACTTCAGCAAGCTTTTTTAGCTTGTCTTCACCAATCATCACAATATTTTCGCTAACAGGAAGTTCCTTGTCTTCAAAGGAAACATACTTTTTCCTTATTTCACTTGTTCCCGGTATTTCCACGGTTCCATTGTTACCGTTGTCCACAGATTCACCTTCACTAGCAAACACGTGGGAGCCACTGATCTTATTGTTTTGGTTTCCTTTTTCACGTTTTATTTGCAATGCTGCAAGCATACGAGCTCTCAAGGCTTGCTTGTGCTTTGTAGGACGCATTGTATAGTCACTTCTTGTCACAGCACAAATAAAACACGACGAATTGGCGGTAAAAGATGGGAAAACCGACGTGAAAAACAAAAAACCGCATGTAAACACGACTGTTTTGTTTTGTTTTGGTCCAGCAGCGTGCGTTAGATTTCTGCCAGGAGATAACTAAGCGCCCAACATATCGTACAGCTTACAACGATTCGATTAGAAAAAAAAAAATCGAGATATCTCAATTTTTGAGTGAACTGTAAACAAAACAAAATGAGTACTGAGTCAAGTGGGCGTTTAAAAGGACAGCGTGGGTATTTAAATGCCTCCATTGTACATTTAAATTGCGTCATACGACTGGCCGCGCTACGCCATTGGAATCTCCACACCTGAAGGTGCCATGTAGCGTGTTTTCGTAATTTTTGATATTTTTCGGATTTTCAACTCAAATTCGGGCCTTCAGCTAGCTACACAGGGAAGGCAGGCGATGGGAATCAACAAAGGTAGGTCCGCTATCAGATAGGAGTTCTCTCCTTTTAGTCAAATGGGGTCTTTTGACCCCCATAACAGTTGGTGGCCATAACAGTTTCTGGAGTTAGGAGATGAGGTAGATGTTAGGAAATAGGGATTATAGTTATGTATTTTTGGCAACTGTCCCTCTACTGCTGACAAAGGCGTTGAAGTCAGCGAAATTCGAGTAGTCGGAGAGTCAGTCAGCCTTCTAAGGCAGTAGCAATGTTCATTGTGTATAGATGTGACAAGTGTTGTAAATGCAGCGTAAATTATGGTATAATCATTGCGACGGGGCTGTCTTACGGGGATTACCAGTAATAATTACGCTTAATCACAAGTGTAATCATATATATATGCGCTAATACAGAAGCAAACATCTTCAACGTGTTTAAGGTGCCGTTCCTTAATGAGGACGTGTTAAATATTTCCTTTCTTTATTAGCTTTTTTAAGTCAACAAATTGCTCACGAGTGCATTTCATTTTTTTTTTTTTTTTTTTTGTGGTTTGCTGTTAAGTGCAATGCATAGGAATATGCGGTACGACGTGTTTCATTTTTGTATGTTAGCGTGCGTGAGAGAGAGGCTGGCCGATTGATTGTGCAAGGATCAGCAAATACCAATAAGCTAAGATTCGGCTCACATTTTCTTGCTCTCTCTCATCTCCCCATTTTCTGTTGGGTGCATGGCACACATTTGATCAGCTGATAACCTTGGCAGTAAAATAATAGTGGAGATCTCCTCCCGTAGATTTGAGATGTGTGTTGGGAATAACGATTTATTGGCAATTAGTGCATGCAATTTCTTTTATTGGGGATTGACACGTTATTACTTTTGGTGTTGGTGGTTTGTGTGGGGATAGATATATCGATGTTATTGATGTCAGGACGAATCCTGAATTATAAGTCCCCCTAAAGAAGAAAAAATGGCCGAAGCAGGTAACGGTCAAACCTTGGTGTATAAGATAACTATATTACGATCTCGACTCTCGAGACCGACAGGTTCTTAAAAATAATAAACAATTGGGCTGTAATGACTGACGACAGGTGACAAACAAAGGAGGGAGAAGCATAACAAAACCAAAAAGTTACCTTAATATTAATTTATTTACAAGAATTAAATACATAAACTACAGTGAGTCAAGGTTCTGGGTGACAAAAACACAAAAAATTATCAACTAACAATAATAATATGTAAAACCAGTCGAAGAATCAATAAAATCCACCCTGCAATAACAAAGCCATGAAAAATCACACAATCTGTAAATGTAATCAATAGAAATAGGCAGCAAATTACATAATTAAAATTAACACTGAAGCGGCATAATGATACACAGAGCAAAACGGGAACACTTCCTCAAACAATGAGGACAACAGTCCAATGCCGGACGATCAAGACAGAGCCGATACGGCAACCACCTCGTCCTCGGAGACAATATGGACATCCTCCTCGAATGCTGGACGATCAAGACAGAGTTGACACAACAACCATCTCGTCCTCAGATACAGTATGAAGGTCCTCCTCGACCACTGGATGTTCACGTCACTGCTGCTGCCCAGTGAGGTCGCTCTCGACACGTCGTCCTCTCGACGACGAAAAAAGCGCCATTGCTGCTGCCCAGTGAGGTCGCACTCGACAAGTCGTCCTCTTGACGACTAAAACACGCTATTGCTGCTGCCCAGTGAGGTCGTACTCGACACGTCGTCCTTTCGACGACGAAAACACGCCAATGCTGGCCAAAGGCTGTCGACCTCCAACTCGAAGTCATACTCCATACGACGACTTCAACCAAATAACCAGGTATCCAGTACCTGGCGCTGCCTCATGCTGGTCCACAGGTAAAAATACCTAACTGCCTCTGACTGACTGGTCGTTCTGCCCTCCAGAACCTGACTGGTTGTTCTGCCCTCCAGAACCTGACTGGTTATTATAATATTAGCAACGAAGTTCGCTCTGCATGTGTTTGATATGTCAAATAAAAGTATCTAAATACTTTTATTAATAAGGTTTTTACGTTATGACGTTAGAAACCCTGAGGAATGGAGAAACAAGAAGGGAATGTATTGTTTAATACTTATAATTAAGTAACGGTAACTGCTAAGGCAAAATAAAAGTATGAATTGGGCATTAAACTTAATGTAATGCCATGATAACCTGTTCAACGTTCTATGTCGCTGATAACGTTTGTTATCGTGGATGCAATATTCATCTACAATAAATGTGTGAAACAGCGCTTTCCGTAATTTTTCTCTTTCAACTCAACTCTCCGATTCCTGCTTTAATGATTATCAATAGGCCCATCATTATTTTAATGATGATATGAAATTATTTATAAATTGAAAATCCTCTCTTTATCCCCATACCACCCCCACCCACCCACCCCACCCTCGCACCTCTCTCTCTCTCTCTCTCGTCTCTCTCTCTCTCCTCTTCTCTCTCTCTCTCTCTCTCTCTCTCTCTCTCTCGGTTTGGTTTTCTTCGAACAGTGAGTGATATTATAGCAAAAGGTAAAGAATCAATTTCATATGAATAATGTATTATATTGGAACATATCTGATACATATTTTACTCCTTTCTTTAGCATCTTTCATTCTAGGCTTTGGAATGAAAATGAAATCCATATTAAATATGAAAACGAAATTATTTTTTTTTTTATTTATTATTATTATTTTATTATTATATATTCGAACGGCGGCCAGGCGACCAGCACGGAGCATCGTACAGGACCTATCATAATTTAGCAGCAGGCGAGCAGAATCAACAACATTCATCCCAGAACTACTCTACGGCTCGCAGCAACAAGCAACCTTGCATAAATGACTAGAAGGCTTCGCCAGAGAAGAAATTCCCCTTGACAGCCAATCATAAATCGACTCTGGATCTGACTACGTCCCCCCTTACTATAAAAGCTGACCCATCAACGTTGCCCATTAGTTTCGATTTAGCAGCTGTCACCGGCCGTCGTCGCTCCCGGATATGGATTTGCCAACTCGAAATTATCGAGCTTCTTATGAGTCTTATCGACTCATAAACAATCCAACAACCAATCATCCCTGAAGAGAAGGCCACCTCTCATCAAGAGATGTCTGATGTAGAAGATACATCGACAGGATCAAGTAATGAAAACACAGAACCATCAAGTGTTGTTCCTTCTCTGTTGGAGGATAATCCAGTGCTGAAGGATGGACTATTGTTCGAAAAAAATTAAAAGCAATTGGGAAAACACATAATAAAAATGAAGAAGTCCTTTTTCCAATCAAGCCTCCTGCAACCAATCCCTCACCATATCTTCCAAAGTACAGATACTCTGCCAAAGAAGAACTGTCCTCTTATGCAGTAGTAACAAAACAGGGGAGACAAAATCCAAACTTGAGCATGTCTGTTAGACCAAATTGGGTTGGTGATATGATCGTCACACCAAAAACCACAGAGACCGAAGAATTTCTTCGAGCAAACACCGAGTTTCAGCTACTTGATCTGTTGGAGAAAGTCAGGCAGGAAAGCTGTTATCTGCAGATACCAGACCACTCTGCCTTTAGACCCCATTCTACAACTGCAGAATGTTCTAGATGCAAAGAGGTGCACTGAGAAGTCCGGGACTTCCACAAGAAAAGTCATCACCACATTTCAAGGAGAAATTCCAAAGCAATTTTACCTTGGAATATGGGGATCATTACCCACAGATGCCTTCATACCTCAACCACTTCGATGCTACAAGTGCCATAAATCTGGACACCACAACAGCCACTGTGCAGCCACAGAGAGGTGTGGTATATGCAGCAAACCGCATTCTACACAACAATGCCTCGATGCTTTCAAGATAGGAGAAACGGAAAGCAAATGCCCAAACTGTTCTTGTAGCATCATGCTTGGAACAAGCGATGTAAATTTATAGACTGGAAAAAGTTGCAAAGATGAAAGAAACTTCTCGACTTCAACCACCTAAAGAACCTTCAAACCCCATTCCAAAACCCACGAAAAAAGATGAAATGACCAAGATGGAACTGCAAGAAGCAGTTACAGCAGAACCACACAATATAACCAACGACAAGTTAGTGCCCAGAGTTACAGTGCCAAGTGCTACAATGTCTTCCCCTTCCCTTCTTTCAAATCCTAACCCTCTGTCTACCTCTAAGGTTGAGTCTTCCTTCCCAGACCCATCCCTCAAAACCTTCTCCACCCTCTTCTTACACTTCAGACAGTGCCAACCAAGTTCCTAGTGAATTAGTGAAAGTTCAATAACACTTACACTCGAAGGGAACATCATTCATTTTTATCTAATAGTTCGTTCACAGAGAGTAGGTAGGACATACGTAATATTTTTTTTTAATCTCAAACAGGATGAGTTGCGCAGGGAAAGTTACTGATTAGCTCTCTGACGTTTGGGACTTTTCGCAGTGTGTGAGATGAGATATATTTAATTTATTTACCTAGAGAATTGAAATTTACGGGAACTTCGATTGATGCATTCAGAATCAAATTGAATCAAATAATCTGGATGTCAAATAGCGAAAGTCAGTCTTCCCGTACCGCTGTACACACTAATATACTTGCAAAAGTTTAATTAAAATTTGCTGCTAAATTCCAAGCATCACAAAGGAGTAACATACGTGGTTCGCAGACATTAGAAAGCAAGGCCTATTGCACTTCTACGAGAAATTCTTATCTAAAAGAGGAACAACTTATATGATCATTGTAAACCTGGACAGCAAATAACCCGCTAACACCAACTGCTCCTTAACCCCCTAAAAAAGTATTAATGAAAAGGATCTTTCACAAGTTCCTTGTATTTCTTTTTATAAAGTTTCTGGAATGAGGAATCCAGTTTGTTGCCAGTGTGTAAATGTCAATAGATAAAAGATGATGCTTCAAGCGCTTAACCAGCTGGCGTTTGACTGGTATCGGCTTGAATCATGGTAACAAATAATATGAAATACAATTCCCCGATGTTAGTAACAAAAGTTTATACATATATATATATATATATATATATATATATATATATATATATATATATATATTATAGTATATATATATATATATATAATCCGTATTCAATTCTTTCCAATAGAGGTTTTCTCTCTAAAGTATATTTGATAATTTTTCATATATTTTTTCATATCCACTTTTCTTTTCATAATTGCTTCTTAACTCTCTTACTTCCATACGTAGTGAAAAGCGGACTTTAGGGACTACATTTAATTTCCCTGAGTGTTACATCTGTTTTTTAAGCGTATTATTGCCTGCTACTGTAATCCTTTTTTTTTTTTTTTTTTTGAAAGATTGTTGTCTGTCATAATTGTATTTATGGACATGTTTTGATGATCTATGCTCCAACTGAATCTATTTTTCTTTTTACAAAAGCCTTTTAATGACTCCACTCACTTATAGTTTTCGGTAAAAGAAAATTATTGAGCTGCTTTCGTCTGTCTGACCACATTTTTTCTGTCCGACCTCAGATCTTAAAAACTACTGAGGATCACGGTTCGATGTGATAATTACTCATAACAAAAGGCTACGTGCTGTCAAACGCTCGAATTGGCTAACATGGTAGACGGGGTTCCATATCGATTCTAATTACGAAAGCACCGAGGTCGAGGGTGATTTGTAAGGTCAGAATCGATATGAACTTATAGCGTCTCTGTTGGCTGATTGGATAGCGTCACTGACTGTCCTGATTTCGTCCCCGTCCACTTGGACGGTGGTTCGATCCCATGGGGGGACGAAATTGTTATCAACTAAAAAATTCCCCTTCGGTACATATATGAAAATATATCATTTGGGAGGTAAAGTGAATTTAGATATTAAAGGACATTTGTAGCTTGAATTGATATATAAATGGATCACGGTTCGATGTGATAATTATTCATAACAAAAGGCTACGTGCTGTCAAACGCTCGAATTGGCTAACATGGTAGACGGGGTTCCATATCGATTCTAATTACGAAAGCACCGAGGTCGAGGGTGATTTGTAAGGTCAGAATCGATATGAACTTATAGCGTCTCTGTTGGCTGATTGGATAGCGTCACTGACTGTCCTGATTTCGTCCCCGTCCACTTGGACGGTGGTTCGATCCTATGGGGGGACGAAATTGTTATCAACTAAAAAATTCCCCTTTGGTACATATATGAAAATATATCATTTGGGAGGTAAAGTGAATTTAGATATTAAAGGACATTTGTAGCTTGAATTGATATATAAATGGATCACAGTTCGATGTGATAATTATTCATAACAAAAGGCTACGTGCTTTCAAACGCTCGAATTGGCTAACATGGTAGACGGGGTTCCATATCGATTCTAATTACGAAAGCACCCAGGTCGAGGGTGATTTGTAAGGTCAGAATCGATATGAACTTATAGCGTCTCTGTTGGCTGATTGGATAGCGTCACTGACTGTCCTGATTTCGTCCCCGTCCACTTGGACGGTGGTTCGATCCCATGGGGGGACGAAATTGTTATCAACTAAAAAAAAAAAAAAATTCCCCTTCGGTACATATATGAAAATATATCATTTGGGAGGTAAAGTGAATTTAGATATTAAAGGACATTTGTAGCTTGAATTTATATATATATATATATATATATATATATATATATATATATATATATATATATATATATATATATATATATATATATATATACATATATATATAAGTGGTGAAATGGAGTTTGACTTCACTTGAATACTACAAGCTGAGTGAGGAAGTGGTTTGTCATGGTCTGCTACATGTTAATTATGTGTTTACTGATTGCTGCAGTTACTCATTAACCCTAGACAGGAACGCTATTTTGG
>NC_061100.1:68479467-68481967 GCF_015104395.2 Macrobrachium nipponense
AATCCTTGCAAGGAATTTTGTAAATGATGTTGTTATTTGTTACGGGACTATTCTTAATTAGCATATCTTTAATGGTATTGTTATAAGAGAACACTAAATTAACATTAAACGATTTAAATATTGATTTTATGGTTTCAAATCCACGAAAATAAGGTAAGCTAAATACATTTTTTATCTTTAAGAATTTGTTTGATATTGATATTAAAGTTTTTTATTACTTGGTCACACGGATTTTTTGCGAGTTTTTTGTAAGTTATTTCATCCTCTAGTAAAGTATGCATGCGTGATATGTAGTCAGTTTTGTCAAGAACCACTAAACTATTGGATTTATCAGCCTTGGTAATGTGTAAGCTATTGAAGAATGATAATAGCTTACTCATTACCAAGGCTGATAAATCCAATAGTTTAGTGGTTCTTGACAAAACTGACTAAATATCACGCATGCATACTTTACTTGAGGATGAAATAACTTACAAAAAACTCGCAAAAAAATCCGTTGGACCAAGTAATAAAAAACTTTAATATCAATATCAAACAAATTCTTTAAGATAAAAAAGAACTTTTGTGTCAGTTAACTGTAAAGTGTCCCTCATTACCTTATTTATATGGCCTAGTCAAAACTCATAAGGAAAACAAACCTGTGCGCCCAATTATTAGTACTGTAGGATCAATTGCTTATTAACTATCTAAATATCTTACTAAACTGTTATCCCGCTACTAGGAACTGTATCTAATTCACACATCCGGAATTCTCTTGATCTTCTGGAAAAATTAAATAACATTGTACTAAACCCTAGCGATATTTTTGACAGTTTTGATGTATGTTCTTTGTTTACAAAAGTCCCAATTGACTCTGTGCTAGAATATTTAAGTGATGAACTTGTACTGCATGAATTGCCTATGTCCGTTAGTCACATAATTTCCTTAATTAAGTTATGTATTTGTGATTGCAGATTTATTTTTAATGGAGAATATTACCAACAAATATTTGGTATGGCCATGGGTAACCCTTTATCACCTCTCCTTTGAAACTTATATATGGAATTTTTTGAGAGACAACACCTCCCGAATATCACACTTATCCCCTTAAAATGGTACCAATATGTCGATGATATCTTAGTAGTCTTACTTGGTGGTATCGATGTAAATGATTTACTGTCTAAATTGAATAATTTAGTGCCATTCATAAAATTCACTGTTGAAATTGAAAATAACAATGGCATCCCTTTACTAGATGTATTAATACATAGAGAATCTTTCCAATGAAAATTCAGTATTTATAGAAAACCCACAAATAATTTAACATATGTACATTTTTATTCTGGCCACCATCTTAATATTAAAATTTATATTTTTTTTTCTATGTTCCTACGCGCTTTGCGCATCACGAGTCCACAATACCTGGACCAAGAAGTAGAATACATAAAAAAGATAGGAAACGATCTCTGCTACCCACCTCATTTAATTGATTTATGTTATAAAAAAGCTCACAAAAAGGTTTATAATGTTGCTATTAATGAAACACAAATGCCTAAAAATGTACTTAGCTTACCTTATTTTCGTGGAATTGAAACCATAAAATCAATATCTAAATCGTTTAATGTTAATGTAGTGTTCTCTTATAACAATACCATTAAAGATATACTAATTAAGAAGAGTCCTGTAACAAATAACAACATCATTTACAAAATTCCTTGCAAGGATTGCCCATCGTTTTACGTTGGTCAGTCTAGTAAAAATTCATGTGTTCGGATTAAGCAGCATCTGTATTCAATTAGAACAGCCCAGACTTCAAATGCACTGTTTGTTCATCTGAGTGAAAAATCTCATTGTATTAATTGGGGTGATACCTCGGTAATTGCTAGATCTAATGATTATGTGTCAAGAAATTTACTGGAATCGGCAATTATACAAATCACTAATAAAAACAACCTAAATCTTAGTCTGGGAATGTACCATTTGGACCCATATATTTCTAAGATGTTTTATGAAGGACCTCAAAATAATGAACAACTAATAAATTAGTACCACATGTATATAGTTATTCCTCTCTCTCTCTCTCTCGCTCTCTCTCTCTCTCTCTCTCTCTCTCTCTCTCTCTCTCTCTGATTCGATATTCTCTCTCCCTCTTTCTCTTGCTCGATATATATATATTTATATTTTCTTTCGTCTTTTCATTAACCCTTAAACGCCGAATGGACGTATTAAACGTCGAGTCAAAATCTCCCCCGATTGCCGAATGGACGTACCATACGTCGACTCAAAATTTTTTTTTTTAAATTCGCGGAAAAATACTTATAGGCCTACCAGCCGAAAACTTTTGAAGCACGCGCCTTTGGGGATGCTGGGAGTTCACGGATCAAGGCGTTGTTTTGTTTACAATCGTTACGCAGGCGCGCAAGCGCGAATTTCTTTCTTATCGCACTAAAAAGTATCAGTGACACATCTCAAAAATTATTTCATCACTTTGACATAATTTTTGCACCGTTCTAAATTATCC
>NC_061100.1:68489467-68496967 GCF_015104395.2 Macrobrachium nipponense
GTTTTCCCAGAATTCGTTGTTGTATAAAATTGCCACGAAATATAATATTTATGCATCTGCAATCGAGAAAAACTTTACGTACGATACAGATACTAGTCCCTTCTATAGATTTAAGATTCAAAAGTTATGATAATTTTCTTAATTAGTATGATAATTCTATAAAATTAGGAAAATAACACCAAACTTTAAGCCTTTAATGTAAATAACAGAAAAATTTATATGGTATGAAAGATTTTCTAAAAAGGTGAAAAGTATCTCCCTCTGACAAATCGCCTCTAAATAGATTTGAATATCGGCCGATATCTAAAGTAATTTTTAAGTAGCGAAAAACTAAGAGGGATCATTACCACAGCATCGGTGAACAGAGTATCAAATACTGGTGTTACATGGGTGGAATTATTGAACTGTAATGATACAGTTAGGAAATATCAAAAGAATACATATGTGGTAGACCTCCAAGATTGAAGTAGTAATAGTGATTCAGTGGCTATTTTAGAGCGGAAAACTGTGTTTTCAGAGGTAGAAATGCAATCAAGGAAGAAAATCTTTAGAGAACATTCAGCGAACGCAGACTACAAAGAGCATATAGAAGTATTAAGCGAACTTTTGGTGGAATTTGGGGAGACAGTTGGCTTACAAAGGGACAAGTTAGGACTGACTAATCTGTTAGAACAGAAGGTGAATCTAGAGGAAGGTGCAAAACCCATTTTTATTCCTGCATACCGTGTACCTTTCAAAATCAGGGAACAGGTAGAGAAAGAAGTCAATAAATGGGAAGAGGAAGGTATTATAGACCCAGTGCGTCTCCATAAGAATTTTTTTCTGTTGGCGGAGCCTAAGAAGGACGGCTTTGTCTGAGTACACATCAATTTTATAAGTTTGAACAATTCCTGACCGTTATCCAGCTGTGTGCATACCAGACCTTTTCATAGAAATTGGGGACAATATTTATAGTTCAACTGATTTAATGCAGGATTTTTGCAGGTCCCTCTTAGCTAAAAAAAGCAAGGAATTTACTACTTTGTCAGTGCCTAAGGGACATTTTGAACTTATGCAGATGCCCTTTGGTTTGTCAGGTATTCCTATGACTTTTATGAGGTTAGTAAACACAGTTTTGCTAAGTCTATTGGGTAAAAATGTCTTTTTGTACATGGATGATATATTGATTGCAACAGACTCGATCGAGCATCACATAAAAGTGCTTAAGGAACTATTTAGGAGACTTGGGTTAGCAGGATTGAAAATTAAGCTAGCTAAGAGTTCCTACTTGAAGAAGCAAAGTCCATATTTAGGTCACGTCATATTTAAAGAGGAAATTAAAGTAAAAGCAATTACAGATTTTCCTTTCCCGAGGACAAAGAAACTCATTAGGTCATTCCTGGGGATGGCGGAATATTTCTGCAGATTCATGAAAGGGTTTTATAACATAGCAGCTCCTTTAACAGATGTGTTGTGGGAAGACATTCAATTTCATTAGGGAGAACCACAACAAGTAGCTTTTCCGAAACCGACAGTTCTGAAATTTCCAGATTTTAGCTAACCGTTCACATTAGTGACTGATGTCAGTCAGGAGGGTATAGGTGCTTGCCTTATGCAAAAACTTCATGGGAGGTTCCATCCCATAGCTTTCTATAGTAAGAAATTTAGGACAATGGGCAGCAAAGAAAGACTAATGGCTACTGTAGATAAAGAAGACTTTGCAATAGTATCAAGTTTATTTCATTTTATAATGTTACTAATGGGGAATATAGTGTAAGTTCTTACAGACCAGAAGACATTATTGGATCTTTTTAATAAACCCGATCTGTCACCCAAAAGAGCTCTATGGTTCTTAACTTTCAGGGAATTTGAAGCAAAGCTCAAATATATAGAAGGCAAGTTAAATGTGGTTGCAGATGCCCTTAGTAGAAGTTTTTATGATACAGAAGGATTTCAAGTTTGGGTAGTTACCAGTGATACTATAGAATCGGATATAAGACTCATAGAGCAAAGGAAAGATGATGAAATTTTGGCAGACACAAAAGTGTTCCTCAGAGGGGAATCAGTCAGGAAAGGTTATAAGTTACCTTTATAAGGTTTAGAATTAGAATGTAATCTGTTGGTCAGGAAGATTAAATATAAATTAAGTACTACTGCAAGTAAAGGCAACATGGCACAGATCGGGATTCCAAAGGTCCCACTTCCAGTAGTTATAGATATAGTACATTGCAGGTTTGGTAGTGTACATTTGGGGGTAGAAAAAACATAAAAGGAGATGCATAATAAGTTTAGTTGGAAAAATATGTGGACAGATGTGGAAAATTTTGTGAAATGTTGTACAGTGTACAATGGTTGCAAACCCACAAAGGTAACATCTTGCAAATTAGGGTCATATCCGAAACCAAGTAGACTTTTTCAGAGAATACATATGGATTTCGCAGGAAATTTTTGTGAATAAAAAATACGCCAATAAGTACTTGTTAGTAATAATAATTGAACTAATGAGTACAGTAGACAGTTTTCCACTTAAGCATAAAAGAGACAAAGAAGTAACTAGCATTTTTCAATGGAGTCATCTGCAGATATGGCTCACCCAAGGTTTTGTTGACCGACAATGGTAGAGAATTTGTAAACAGGGCCTTAGAGTGTTTAGCAAAAGTCATGGGGATACAGAAAGTAACAATTATTCCATACAGACCTAAAGCTAATGGGTTATGTGAACGAGCAAACAGGAGAGTGTTCGAGGAAACGATAGAAACTGGGATATATATATTTAGATTTAGTTAGACATAACATTAATACTATGGTAAGTGATTCCATTAAAATGTCTCCATTTGAAGCATTGTTTGGCTGCTAAGCGTAAGGCACATTTGATTTGTTACCTATACCTCATCACAGAGAAGATACAATTGAGGCAATAATTTCCATAGCAAAGGAGAAACATGCTTTTCTCAGCTGTAATCTCGAGGATAAGACCCGAGAAATGGTGGAAAGAAGCAACAAGAAATCATTAGATGTTAAAATTGCTATTGGAGATTATGTATTCCTAAAAAACAATGTGAGAAATAAACTAAATTACAAGTTATGTCCAAAGTTTGAGGGTCCTTTAGAGTTATTGAAGAAAAGAAATGAAACAGATTTGTAGTCTTAGCTGAAAAGACAGGTCACTCAAAATTGACACATATCAAAGATGAAGACGGGAAAATGATGAAAAGGTGACACTGCAGTCTTATATAAAATAACATTTTCCTCTTTCATTCTTTTACTACACGATACACTTCCTCACTGATCTGCGACCTGCAAGTCTGCCAATACTCCTAAAGCCATGATGCTTGCATCCTAAAACAAATTCAGCTGTACTAGGGTAACTGACTCCCACCGAATAACCTATAGGCATCTTGGCACACTTATCCCTCTGGTCTGACTCAACTTGTTCACCCATGCCTTGATGCGGTCAGTGGTGTTGGAGTCCAATTCCATGTGCCAACCTATCTTCAATCTATACAAGTCCTGCACAATTATCCACCCTTCAATTAAAACTGGTGCCAATATGCCGAGGGGGTCGTAAATCGAGGCTACAGCTGCTATCAAGCCACGTTTAGTCACTGAACCTTAAACCAGCTCTGCCTGGTCAACCAATTCATCAGTGGCCAAGTCCCACTGTACTCGTAGCACCTTTGTCTTATGTGACCCTGATCCATCTATGAACCCTGAAATGCCCTTACTGTACCACTCACATGGGATGGATGACAAAACCTCCACACATGAGCTACTTCGTCAATGTAAATCCCCCCTTTTTGCAAAGCTCATTAACCTCCAACAAATTACTTTAGATGGCCTCTTGGCAATCCTTGGCTCTCAAACAGTCATCTACATAGAAATTGTAGGCAATGGTGTCCCGTGCTCCCTTGGAGAACCCATTCCCAATGTTGCTTGCTGTCTGTTTCAGCACAAAGTTTGCAGTGCTTGGTGATGAACAGGCCCCAAACAAATATACAGCCATTCTAAATTCAGCTGGCTCCTCATTGAAGCTATTCCCCACCCAAAGAACCTGAGGTAGTCCCGCTGATGTTCTGGTAACCATACCAGGTATAACATTGTATTTATATCCCCTGTATAGGCAAACAGACCTCCCCTAAAGTTACCAACACACCCAGCAAAGAGTTCATCATATCAGGTCCCTGGAATATTAGGTCATTCAACGACATGCTCTCCACCCTGCATGCACAGTCAAATTCAACAAGGACCTTGTCTGGTTTGTCTGGATTCTGGATGTTGCACACCAAAATGCGGGATATACCATACATTTTCCTGGCTGACCAAGGTCACTCGCTCAGCATATCTTTTTTGTAGCATCTCGGTCATGAAGGTACTATATTGTTTATCATAGGCACCATCCTTCATTAGCTTTTTACGAATACTGTGCATACAACGCAATGCAATGTCCCTTGTTTCTGGCAAGGGTCCAAGATTGTCACGCAGAGGCAGTGGCACCTCATAACCCCCCCTACAGTTCTAACCCCCTTTTGAATTTGATCTAGCCATTTCTGTTCCTCTGCAGAGATTTCCCTTTTGGGAGATGCCACGTCCTGGAAGTCGTGATAATAATCTTCCACCAGCATGCGGTCTAACTCCAAACACCTGCTTGTCACTTGATGTGCTCTTGACACCTCTTGTCCTTTGCCCCACAAACTACCTGGCCCAATAATGTTCGTATGGCATGTGGATCATAGAGGCGGGTTGAGTTAATGACTTCCCTTAGTTCGAGTAAGTGAGGAACATTGTTTCCAATTAACCCTTAAACGCCGAAGCGGTAAAAAAAAAAATGTCTCCCGTGTGCCGGAGGTGTTTCAGAGTGAGCGCGGAAGCGGAAAAAATATTTTTTTCAAAAATTCACAGCGCGCTTAGTTTTCAAGATTAAGAGTTCATTTTTGGCTCCTTTTTTTGTCATTGGCTGAAGTTTAGTATGCAATCATCAGAAATGAAAAAAATTATCATTATCATATATAAATAATGCGATATATGATAGCGCAAAAACGAAATTTCATATATAATTGTATTCAAATCGCGCTGTGCGCAAAACGGTTAAAGGTAACGAGTTACTTCTTTTTTCGTTGTAATGTACACTAAATTGCAATCATTTTGGTATATAACACATCGTAAAACGATAAAAGCAACACAGAGAAAATATTATCACAAAATAATGCATGAATTCGTAACGCACGGACGTAAACAGATATTTTTTTCAAAAATTCACCATAAATCTAAATATTGTCCTAGAGAGTTCCAATTTCTTTCAAAATGAGACAAATGATTGAATATTACTATACTGTAAGAATATTAGCTTACAAATGCAGTTTTCGACCATATCTGACTAGGTAAAGTTGACCGAATGTCGAATTTTTTATATATATATTTTGTTATATGCAATTATTCGGAAATAAGAAAAGCTACAAAACCTTCAAATATTTTTCGTTTTATTTACATGAAATTGCGCACATTTTTCATATATAAAACTCTATGAAATGCCTAATATGAAACGGAGCAAAATATTCCGAGAATGGAACGTACGCATTTCGGAGATTTGTGGCTGAGAATCCGCGTGCTGAGAGAAGGAAAGATTTTTTTTAAAATTCACCAAATAAATAATATTGTGCTAGAGACTTCGAATTTGTTTCAAGATGCAGATAAATGACTGAATATTACTAGACTGTAAGAGTTTTAGCTTACAATTGCGTTTTTCGACCATTTCGGTAGAGTCAAAGTTGACTGAACGTGGTTTTTTTTGGTTTTTTTTCTATTTATCGTGATTTATATGCAACTATTTCAAATATGAGAAAAGCTACAACCTTCAATTATTTTTTATTGAATTCTACATTAAATTTCGCACATTTCATATATAAAACTTTATGTAACGGCTAATTTAAAATGGTGCAAACATTACCACAATCGCACGCACGTATGATTTTTTCGGAAGAGTTACCGCGCGGACGTAAAGAAAATGTTATTTTTTTTCATAAATTCACCATAAATCGAAATAGTGTGCTAGAGACTTCCAATTTGTTGCAAACTGAAGGTAAATGCTTGAATTATACTAGAATATAAGCGGTTTAGCTTACATTGCGTTTTTCGAACCATTTCGGTAGAGTCAAAGTTGACCGAAGTGTTGAAAATTTGTCACTTATCATTTTTAATATGAAAATATTTCAAATTGATAAAAGCTACAACCATGGGTTGTTTTTAGTTGTATTGTGCATGAAATTGCGCACATTTTCATATATAAAACTTTATGTAACGGCTAATTTAAAATGGTGCAAACATTACCACAATCGCATGTATGATTTTTTCGGAAGAGTTACCGCGCGGACGTAAGGAAAAAGTTTTTTCATAAATTCACCATAAATCGAAATATTGTGCTAGAGACTTCCAATTAGTTGCAAAATTAAGTTAAATGATTGAATATTACTAAAATATTAGAGTTTTAGCTTACAATTGCGTTTTTCGACCATTTCCATAGAGTCAAAGTTGACCGAAGGTTGAAATTTTGGCACTTATCGTTATTTATATGAAAATATCTCAAAACTGATAAAAGCTACAATCATGAGTATTTTTTTGTTGTATTTTTCATAAAAATGCGCACATTTTCATATATAATACTTCATGTAACGGCTAATTTAAAATGGTACAAAAATTATGTCAAAGTGACGAAATAATTTCCGAGATGTGTCACAGATACTTTTTAGTGCGGCAAGAAAGAAATTCGCGCTTGCGCGCCTGCGTAACGATTGTAAACAAAACAACACCTTGATCCGTGAACTCCCAGCATCCCCCAAGGCGCGTGATTCAAGAGTTTTTGGCTGGTAGGCCTAAAAGTATTTTTCCGCGAATTTTTAAAAAAACTTTTGTATGTCGACGTAAAATACGTCCAGTCGGCACCCGAGAGACAAAAAATGTCGACGTAAAATACGTCCAGTCGGCGTTTAAGGGTTAATAACCCCACTTCAGCATCCACATCTGGGATGTCTATTACTCGTAAATGTGGCCAGCGTTCCAGATCTCCATCCCCTGATCACATCACACTCATCGATAGGTATGTGAGAGCTGCTCAACACCAGGGGGAGTGTAATGCAATTCTTACCCTCATAGTCAAATACTGACAATCCTGAAACTAGACTACATACAATTTCCCCTATTCCATTGATGATTTTAACATCTTGCATCTCAGTGCAGCCTAAAGTCTTCATTAAGGCCTCTGAACAAAAGCATGTAGAACTCTCATTGTCCAAGAAAGCCCTCATCACAACCTCTCCTTCCCTTGACATAACCCTTATTAGCACAACTGTTTTGTGCTACCCACCTAACTGCCCTGAACACAGCAATTTTGTCATGTGTACCTTCCCCCTGAACCAATAATGTCCTATTTGAGCTCTCTGGTTCCACCACTTCTCCTTCCTGGTGTCATTGCAACAGAGTTGGATGGTCTTCATTACATACGTTGCACCTTTTCTGGTTTCTGCAATA
>NC_061100.1:68504467-68511967 GCF_015104395.2 Macrobrachium nipponense
TAGGAAAAATAAAGACTATTTTTCATTTCTCAAGCGTTTGAATAAGCCTAAAATTTAACGATTGACTTCAGCTGAGCAGAGAGTACCATTAATGGGAACATCGAAGGTAGGTCACATAACCAGTTAGGAATTCTTTACTTTTAGTTGAGCAGAGTCTTTTGACACTGTAGCAGTTTTTGGTGGCAGTCGGGAAAGGCAATCGTGCCTATGTATGACGTTTCTGGAGAGACTGGGTATTACATAGGAGTTAAGGGATCATGTAGAGGTTAAAGGAAAGGGATTATAGTTTTGTATTTTTGGCAACTATCCCTCTATTGCTGACGAAAATTCAGCCTTCTAAGACAGTAGCGATCTACAGAGTATGTGTACATGCCGTGTTTTATAAGTGCAGTAGGACTATTTTATGGAGATTAAAGATTAATAATTACGGCAGGGCTATTGGTGAGTAGGGACTATGGGTCATGGAGACATTATCAAACAGAGCTGCTGTGGGGAATCTTGGTGAGTGTAAGATTTCCTTTTAAGTAAGATTTCTCTCTCTTGCCTCGAGAGATCATGCATCTATCTCGTTTTCCTTTTCATGGGAATGTGCATATATGGGATGTTGTGATTTTTTTTAGAGGTGGTATTTAACTTCATTTTTGTTTTAATCACTCACAGGAATTAGATATTGCGAGAAATATACAGCGCCGAGGGATTCACTTCTTTTTTTTCTTCATGAGAGTGTGTGGGATGTAGGCAAAGTGTGTGGGTCAGTTGACAATGCAGATTCAGCAAAATACCAGGCCAGAGACAAGAAGCAAATGTTAATTTCTCATTCCCTTTCTTTCTCTCCTCTTCACATTTTCTGTTGCAGGCAATGACACAGATTTGATCAGCTAATAACCTTGAACTTGAAGGGCAGGATCATAGTTTTCCTTCCATAGAATTGAGAGATATTTGCTTGGGAAATATGTGTTCAGGATTGGTACGGTAATTTTGATTTCTGTTGGTGATTGATATAATATTTTTTTCTTATGTTGGTGATTGGTGGAGGAAAAGTAGATAAACATTATTGATGTTGTTCAGGTTGGGGTAAATCCTAAATTATAAGAGTTTCTCTAAGAATGACAAAATGTCCGAAGCAGGAAACAGTCATCATATTTTGTCGGATAAAGTAACAAATGTTGCACAGGGGCGCTTTTCGGGGCATTGTTGATGCCTTCTGTCCCCATGTGTGTAGATTTTTATTGAAGGGGTTAATAATTTCCCAAAGGCTAAGGAAATTACAAGTGATGCAGCTGCATTCACAGAGACAGAAGCCTTGTTTTATTTCAATAGGGGTGATTTGGCACATCGCTGTCGTAGATTCCAATACACAAAATGTCAGTTGTGTACCTAATTACAAACACTTCTGAGGCCAGCCTATGGAACAAAGGAACATGGAGATATAGTGAGAGACCTAAGAGGTTTCTACAATATTAGGAAAGGTCAAAAGACCATAATAGAGCATAGTGCTCAACTTTTTGACTCAGCGACAGAATGGATACAGAAATTGAAAAACTCCCCTTTGGTAAATGGTTATAAGATTTCCCTTGACAACTTACACAAATTATTGCGTTTTCTCCAGCTTCTACATGACGTCATGGACGCCATTGTAGACAGCTTTGATGAAAAGATTGAACCTACATCAGGTGAGGAACTGATTTATTCCCAAATTAAGAAATGCATACCAAATGTCCCACAGTGGATAGTACATTTTTTAATGGGACAGGTGCAAGAAATACAATACAAAGGGATTTAAATGTTCCTTCTCCCCATTGGTGTGCAAAAGTGGAATATAAGAGAGGATCGAGGGATCAGGGGCAACAGTGACGTTGTTTCAATTGTAATAGACCAGGGCTCACAAAGAAAGTATGTAGAGTCAAATATTGTCGAATATACAAAAGTGCAGATCACTTTTGGCAGTCTTGTCCGTCTCAGAAACGGAGGGATGCAAGACCCATACCTCAGAAATCCGGGAGTTATAATATGAGATCTTCCCAAGCAGGTTACTCAAAAGGCAAAGAGATCCGCAAAATTTTTGGAAAGGCAATGAACAAAAAGGGTATAGATGATTTGTACATGCCATTGCAGTCTCGAGGGGGATGCCCCAGAGCTCAGGCCAATTGTACATGGATTAATGGAAAAAATTAAAATACCAATTTTTATTGACATGGGAGCCTCGGTAGACCTAATTTACAATAATTTGTCCATTTGAAGCCCTCAATGGAGACGTTGTATGATGTGCAAGCCCATAGATTAAACACCTTAGGTTTTATAAGAGTACAGCTCACTCTGGGTGATAGTGTTGATAGAACCAATTTTGGTGATAAAAGGAGTTGCATCGGCCAACAGACTTTTAATGGCCCCTTCTGCATGTAGGGGAGACCATGAATATCAGTCCATACAGGTGTTAGCAGCATAACGGTTGGGATACCGGTTGTTTTTATTCCATATGTAGATATTCGTGGAACTGAGGAAAATGAAGATACTGGGGTTAATATGGGGGACATTGGCGATAATGATAATTGTGATCACGTTAGTGTTAATGGTGATATTAGTGATCATGGCGGTGTTAATGGTTATATTTGTGATCACAGCAGTGTTAATGGGGATATTTGTGCTCACGGCAGTGTTAATGGTGATATTTGTGATCATGGCGGTGTAAATGGGGATATTTGTGATCACAGCGGTGTTAATGGTGATATTGGTGATCACGGTGGTGTTAATGGGGATATTTTTTTATCAAGGCAGTGATCATGGTGGCTGTATCGGTGATACTGGTGGTAAAATTGGCAGTGATAATGGTGGTAATAATGGGAATACTGGTGATGATTTTGGAGGCATTAGTAATGGTGGTATGGGCATTAACAGTGGTGATACTGATACTAACATTGTGGTTATTGCGGATGGAATAGAGAAGGATTATATAAATAACGGTGATAATTATGGGAATATGGAATATTAGGGTACTATGTGTAATAATCACAAATATAATTTGTTTTATCGGAGGATGTCCAGGTACAAAAAATATGGTGAGAGTCAAACTGAGGGAAGTGCAAATACCCAAAAAGGTATGTATAATTGATGGTAGTGAGAAATCACATGGTGTCATTTCAACCCTATTGGTGAACAAGGTAACAAATAAAGGGAATTTTTGGATAGAATTGTTGAATTGTAATGATACAGTTAGGAAATATAAGAAGAATACGTATGTATTAGACCTCCAAGATTGGAGTAGTGATAGGTGTTCAGTGGCTATTATAGAGGGAAAAATTGAATTTTCAGAGGCAGAAATGCAAATAAGGAAGAAATTTTTAGGGAACACTTAGGTAATGCAGACTGCAAGGAGCGTATAGAGGCTGTAAGAGATGTTTTGGCTGAATTTGCGGACATTGTGGCTTTAAAAGGGGATAAATTAGGCCTCACTAAGGTGTTAGTACATGAGGTGAACCTAGTAGAGGGGACCAAACCCATCTTCATTCTCATACCGTATACCCTACAAAATCAGAGAGCAGGTAGAGAAAGAGGTTAATAAATGGGAAGAAGAGGGAATTATTAGACCCAGTGTGTCCTTATCAAGTCGCTTACATACCAGACTTTTTTGTAGAAAATGGGGGACATAGAATTTATTCGTCAATAGACCTTATGCAAGAATTTTTGTAGGTTCCTCTAAATGAAGAGAGTGGCGAACTGACCGTGTTCTCATTGTCTAAGGGGTATTTCAAGTTTATGTGCCTTTTGGTTTATCAGGTAGTCCTATGGCTATTGCGAGGTTGGTGAACACAGTTCTGCATGGGTTATGGGGCAAAAACGTTTTTGTGCACATGGATGATATTGATTGCAACAAACTCATTCAGACATCACATGGAAGTGCTCAAGGAAGTTCTTAGGAGACTTAGACTAGCGTGGTTGAAGATTTGATTAAAGAAGTGTGACTTCTTGAAGAAGCAGCTTGTATGTTTAGGTCTTGTCATATCCAAAGAGGGAGTTAAAGTAAATGACAATAAAGTCAAAGCAATTGCAGATTTTCCTGTCCCTATGACAAAGAAGCAAAATAGGCCATTCCTGGAATGGCGGTGTTCTTCCGAGAAAACGGGAAAGGGGTTTCTATCATAGCAGCTCCTTTAACAGATGTATTGTGAGAGAATATTAAATTTTATTGGGGAGAACCGCAACAGATATCTTTTTAGAAATTTAAGGACACATTAATGGATCCCCTAGTTCTGAAATTTCCGGATTCCAGCCAGTCAGGAGGGTATGGGTGCTTGCCTTATGCAAATATTTGAAGGAAAATTCCATGCAATAGGTTATCATAGCAGGCAATTTAAGACAAAGGGCAGCAATGAAAAATTGCAATGGCTACCATAGATAGGGAGGCCTTTGCATTATCATCAAGCTTCGTTATTTTAAAATGTTGCTAATGGAGAATAAAGTGGAAGTTCTTACAGACCACAAGCCATTATTGGATCTTTTTAATAAGCCATATCTATTGCCCAAAAAAGCTTGATGGTTCTTAACCACCAGTAGTTTTGATGTAGAACTCAAATATATAGATAGCAAGACACAATGTGATATCAGATGCACTTAGTAGAAGTTTGTATGATACAGAAGGATTTCAAGTTGGGGTGGTTACTAGTGATTCTATACAGAGGATGGAATTTTGGCAGATGCAAAAACGTTCCTCAGAGTTGAATTAGTCAGGTTTAGAATTAGAGGGTAATCTGTTATTAAGGAAAATTAAATATAAATTAAGGACGAGTGAAAGTAAAGGTGATATGACACAGATCGTGATTCTGAAAGCCCTAATTCCGGTGGTTTTAGATATATTACATTACAGTCTACATTTGGGGGTAGAAAAGATGTATAATGAGATGCTTAATTAGTATATTTGGAAGAATATATGGACAGATATGGAAAATTTTGTGAAAAAGCGTACAGTGTGTAACGCTTGCAAACTCGCAAGGGTAACTTCTTTCAAATTAGGGTCATATCCGATACCAAGTAGACCTTTTCAGAAAGTGCACATGGATATCTTGGAAAAATTTTGTGAAAAAGGTATTACCACAAGTATTTATTGGTAGTAATAAATGAACTGACTAGAGTGGTGGAAATCTTTCCACTTAGGAACAAAACAAGCGATGAAGTGGCTGTGGCATTCTTCAGTGGAGTCATCTGCAGATATGGCTCACCGGAAGTTTTGTTGACTGATAACGGTAAAGAATTTGTAAACAGGACCTTTGAGTGTCTGGCTGAAGTTATGGGAATATAGAAAGTAAAAATTTTTCCATACAGACCTGAAACTAATGGGTTATGTGAACAAGCAAAGAGGAAAGTGTTCAAAGCTCTCAGGAAATCTATAGGAGGAAATGATAGGAACTGGTATATATATAAATATATTATTATATATATATATATATATATATATATATATATATATATATATATATATATATATTACTGATTATATATATAATATATATATATATATATATATATATTATATATGTGTATGTATATATATATATATATATATAAGATAATATAATATTATATATTATATATATATATATATATATATATATTATATATATATATATATATATATACACACACACCAACACAGTTAGGAATACCATTAGCACTACGGCCAGTGATTCTATTGAAATGTCTCCATTCAAAGCATTATTTGGTTGCCAGGCATGAGGCACATTTGATTGGTTGCCTATACCTTATCATGGAGATGATACAATCAAGGCATTAATCTCCACGGAAAGGAGAGACATGCTTGTCTCAGCTGCATTTTCGAGGCTAAGACCCGAGAAATGGTGGAAAATAGCAACGGGAAATCATTACATGTCAAAGTTGCTATAAGAGATAATGTATTCCTGAAAATTAATGCCAGAGACGACTTAAATTATAAGTTAGATCCAAAGTTTGAGGGCCCTTTTAAAATTATTGAAGAAAAGGGAGGAAACGGATTTGTACTCATAGACTGACACATATATCAAAGATCAAGAAGACGGGAAAATGATAAAAAGGTGACATTACGCAGTTGCATTTTTTCCTCTATATTTTACAAATTGATGATAAAATGTGGAATGCACATACCTATAGAAGTTTTATATTTTAGTTAATCAGTCTTATTTTTTAAAAAGTTCTTTTTCTTCTTTTACTATTTTCTTATTATGGGCAACTGCAGCGATTTAGCGAATATCTGGGGTAATTGTTGGAATAATGGAATAATTTGGGTGAAATCTGTGGGGAACTACTATGGAGTTGAGAAATATTATAAGTAATTTTTGGTGATGACTTTTGGAGGTGATTTCTGGTGGTGTTGATTTTGGGTGGTGATCTGTGGTTTTATGAGCCATTGGGGTGGTGATTGTGGCTCTTTGTGGCATTATGGCTTTTGGGAGTAGTACTGGTTCATTGTGGTTGTACAGTTTTCTGGTGAGGCAGTGTATTATATGAGGTTATATTCACCAGTGTTATTTTGGTGGTTCATGGTTGATATTTTTTGGTGAGGAGGTGTATTTTTGAGGTTATATTCACTAGTGGTAATATGGCACTCTATGGTTGATAATTCGTGGATTGCGGTTCAATGAGGTTATATCCCGCTGACGTGGTTTCTTTGGTGTTATATATATTTGGCAGTATCACTAGTGGTTTCCTTTGAGGTATATTTGGCAGTGTTTTAATGGCTTAGGATTTAGCCTGTTGCAAAGTATTTCATATTGGTAGTTATATAATGGAGGTGGAAAATTTTGGGTACCCATGCAAACAATGAGGATTTTTGAGGATTAATGTGGTTATGTGGTATCAGTGAGGATTTCTTGAATATTCTTTAGGATTAATGTGGTTTTGTGTATCAGTGGGGATTTCTTAAGGATTTGTGAGGATTGATGTGGTTCTGTGGTATCAGTGAGGATTTCTTGAGGATTTTTTAGGATTAATGTGATTCTGTGGTATCAGTGGGGATTTCTTGAGGAATTTTGAGGATTAATGTGGTTCTGTGCCATCAGTGGGGATTTACTGAGGATTCTCTAGAATGGATTAACGAGGATTTGGGGCTAATTTGAGGTTAATTGTGACTTTGGGGTTTATGAGGCTAACTAGAAAGGAGATTGTCACCGTTTAGGAATGTTTGGAATAAACAGATTGCTTAGTGTTGACAATGTTGTGGTGTCTCGGATGAGACCAATTGTTGATATTTTCTTTGGGAGTTGGGGACTCAAAGGTTTTTACTTCCTTCCAGAATTCTAGATGATGATGTTCCAATCTGAGGAGCTTTACGGGGGTCATTCGTGAAACGCTACAGATTTGTTGTGGCGGTAATTTGTGTGTGATACAAACTACATTAAATTTTTGGTATGTGAGGAAAGAATTTTACAACTAGGATTAAGTGATGTTAATGGTTTGTTTTTTACATAGGGTTTTCTTCTGGATGACACGTTATTGTAGAGAGGGGGTAGAATT
>NC_061100.1:68517766-68520266 GCF_015104395.2 Macrobrachium nipponense
GATTCAATGATTGACTTTCAGCTAGCTACACAGGGAAGGCAGGCGATGGGAATCAACAAAGGTAGGTCCGCTATCAGATAGGAGTTCTCTCCTTTTAGTTAAATGGGGTCTTTTGACCCCATAACAGTTGGTGGCCATAACAGTTTCTGGAGTTAGGAGATGAGGTAGATGTTAGGAAATAGGGATTATAGTTATGTATTTTTGGCAACTGTCCCTCTACTGCTGACAAAGGCGTTGAAGTCAGCGAAATTTGAGTAGTCGGAGAGTCAGTCAGCCTTCTAAGGCAGTAGCAATGTTCATTGTGTATAGATGTGACAAGTGTTGTAAATGCAGCGGAAATTATGGTATAATCATTGCGACCGGGCTGTCTTACGGGGATTACCAGTAATAATTACGCTTAATCACAAGTGTAATCATATATATATGCGCTAATACAGAAGCAAACATCTTCAACGTGTTTAAGGTGCCGTTCCTTAATGAGGACGTGTTAAATATTTCCTTTCTTTATTAGCTTTTTTAAGTCAACAAATTGCTCACGAGTGCATTTCATTTTTTTTTTTTGTGGTTTGCTGTTAAGTGCAATGCATAGGAATATGCAGTAAGACGTGTTTCATTTTTGTATGTTAGCGTGCGTGAGAGAGAGGCTGGCCGATTGATTGTGCAAGGATCAGCAAATACCAATAAGCTAAGATTCGGCTCACATTTTCTTGCTCTCTCTCATCTCCCCATTTTCTGTTGGGTGCATGGCACACATTTGATCAGCTGATAACCTTGGCAGTAAAATAATAGTGGAGATCTCCTCCCGTAGATTTGAGGTGTGTGTTGGGAATAACGATTTATTGGCAATTAGTGCATGCAATTTCTTTTATTGGGGATTGACACGTTATTACTTTTGGTGTTGGTGGTTTGTGTGGGGATAGATATATCGATGTTATTGATGTCAGGACGAATCCTGAATTATAAGTCCCCATAAAGAAGAAAAAATGGCCGAAGCAGGTAACGGTCAAACCTTGGTGTATAAGATAACTAATATAAGTGCGGGAGTTAGCCCTTTTCGGGGCATTGTTGATGGCATTCTGTCTCAACCAGTGCAAACTTTTATTGAGGGAGTGAATAACTACTTAAACGTCAAGGGAATTAAAAATGGTGCAGAGGCGTTCACAGAGGCAAAAGCCTTGGTAGATTTCAATAAAGGAGATTAGTCATTTAGATGTCGTAGTTTCCAATACACAAAATGTTGGTCATATTCCTATGCATTGCATTTCTGAGGGCAGACTATGGAACAAAGAAACACAGAGATAGAGTGAGAGACCTAAGAGGTTTTTGCAAGGTTAGCAAAGGTAACAAAAGCCTTATTGAGCATAGCTCAAAACTTTTTGAATCAGCAGAAGAACACAGAGATGTGTGTCTTAGTAGCCATCCAGGATCTGACAGCTTGCAACCGGTCAGTATCATGACTGATAAAAAAAAAAAGGTTAGGGACATTTCAAACGCCGATTTATCATAAAGAGTAATCATTGGTGACACTGAACTTCGACAAGTTACCCTTGGTAATGAGAAGCGGCATCAGTCACGCAGACAGTAAGAATAAATAGAAAACATTTTGTAAATTTGGTTGAACGGTGGAACATGGGACTCTAGTCAGAATACATCATGTCTAACATTAAGAACAAGGAAATGCACTTACAACATCACAGGAATTTGTGGTACTTGTCAGCTACTCAAGTTGTACAGATTTACAATCAAAGACCTAAATTCAAACAAATTTTACTTGGTATTAGAGACACCCACCGTATAAAAAGAATCATGTGATAGTGGCTGTTGTTTAAGTTTTCTTTGTAAGAATTGAGTTAAACGCTTAAAGACCACCACATCAGCAGTTTCGTAAGGCCTTTAGATATTAAATCCCCCTAAATAATCCTGAACCTTCACATTAAAGAGTCTATATTAGCAGTAAGAAATAAGATCTTTACGAAAATTTACTGCCTAATTATCTGTACAATAAATAACGTCTTACCTATTTCAAAAGTTACAGGGTTTTTGCCATTGCCTATTTCCTTTCTGACTTTTTTCTACTATCAATTCATTACTACTATGCTAACTGACTATTTTGAATGAATATGTTGCAAGTGTCATACAATGTTATCTTTGCATATCTAATAAAAATTACTCTTTATTTTTATAAATATGTATTGTATCTATGAATTTCCAAACACACACACACACACACATATATATATGTGTATATATATTTTTCAGAGAATTATCAATTTGTTCTTATTCTTGTTATGCGACATGACTCTGTTTACCTGTCTTATTTACGCTTCTAATCTTCTGATATATGTTTTTTTTCTAATGTAAATATAATTATTTTTAATTAACCCTAAGTGTTAACCTAATAATATCCCCACATTGCTATCTTGAAAGCATCGAGGCATTGTTGTGTAGAATGCGGTTTGCTGCATATACCACACCTCTCTGTGGCTGCACAGTGGCTGTT
>NC_061100.1:68532766-68557766 GCF_015104395.2 Macrobrachium nipponense
CATTCTCGTAATATTTGCTCCGTTTCATATTAGGCATTTTATAGAGTTTTATATATGAAAATGTGCGCATCCATGTAGAATGCAAGAAAAATAATTGAAGGTTGTATATTTTCTCATTTTCGAAATATTTGCATATAAATCACGATAAATAGAAAAAAACCATGTTTGCTCAACTTTCACTCTACCAAAATGGTCAAAAAACGCAATTGTAAGCTGCAACTCTTCCAGTCTAGTAGTATTCAGTCCTTCATCTTCATTTTGAAACAAATTTGAAGTCTCTAGCACAATATTTAGATTTATGGTGAATTTTGGAAAAAAAAACTTTTTCTTTCCCTCTGTGCACGGATTCTCTGCCGCAAATCTCCGAAATGCGTATGTCGCATTCTCGTAATATTTGCTCCATTTCATATTAGGCATTTCATAGGGTTTTATATATGAAAATGTGTGCAATTTCATGTAGAATACAAAAAAAAATAATTGAAAATTGTAGCTTTCCTCATTTTTGAAATATTTGCATATAAAAAATATATATAAAAAATTTGATATTCGGTCAAATTTAACTCGTCCGATATAGTCGAAAGCTGCTATTGTAAGCTAACAATCCTACATTATAGTAATATTCATTCATTTATCTTCATTTTGAAACAAATTGGAAGTCTCTAGAACAATATTTTGATTTATGGTGAATTTAAAAAAAAAACATTTTTTTATGTCCGCGCGTTACGAATTCATGCATCATTTTGTGATAATATTTTCTCTGCGTTGCCAGGAACACCCAATTTCTGCTACATAAAGGAGCTATTTCTTATATTCCACAACACAATAGAGACACGACTGTACGCAATGAATAATGAAATTTCTCAGTACGGTGATTTGGAAAGGAATGCGGGTCTTGATTCAGTCTTTGACGAATACACGCCAGGAAGCCTTCCAACTACTGTAAAACACGTATGTGTGGAATCTTTAGACTATATCATCATATAAAGTTGATATGCGTTATCATGTTGTTGACTCTAGTTGCCAAAGGTCATATATCGTTCTTAAGTGAATGTATCATTTACCACAAATGTTTAGTAATCAAACAGATAAAGCGCAACAATAACATTATGTGCACTTACGGGGCTTTTTTTTATAAATAGCAGATGAATTAGCTTTATCTTAATTCAACGAGGCTGAATTTCAAAAATAACAAACCAGGCGTAATTCTAATTTGGAACAAACTACCTATGACGGAGCAATTACGTTATGTTATTTAATCAATTTCTAATATACTGAAAGAGAAGTAGAACCAATATCGGACAAGGTTCTTTTTAAATGATATAATTATCACCTTTGACATTTAAATCGAGGACTTCAAGAAATTTATCATTCATATATAGAGATATATAGAAATAACTTATTTTGCGTATTTCGAATTGAAACCCTCAGAGTAATCAGTTTAGCTGTCAGCGTATCATTCCAAGCAAAATATATTTCCTGATCGTAAAACTAAAGACCGCCAAACTGTTTAGAACGAAACTATTACAGATAAAATGAAGGCCTTAACGCACCGGTTTGTTTCCATTTTGAAATCGTTTGAGTTGGTAGTTTTTGTAATTATTTCAGAAGTCAGAACTTTTTCCCCAGAAGCTTCGGTTTAACACGGTCCATAAATACGTTGCTGGAATTATGAAGAGAAGTTACGAAATAAATTCTTATTGATTTTGCCCTTTGTTTTCTTAGATATTTTAGAGGAGAACGGGTACATAGGGGTAAAATTTACAACATACTGCATGTATAATCAAGTTTTACACATACGAACGTATTGACGGCTAGGAAAAGAACTATTCACACCTAATAAAAACGTAGAAGTGAACTCTTTAGGGCTTGAAATTAGTGTTCCTTTTACATGCCTTGTTTTCCTTTGCATATAGACCCATGTTTGGCCTGCGGCCAATGTGAATTAAATTTCTTCATATCTATATATTTCACACAATTCTTTTGAAATAAATATATCGAATTTATGCATTTCTTAGCTGATAATTTAATCCTTAAGAAGCTCTCTTTTATGAAAGTGGATTCAGAATATTATTTTGTCCTCTTGAGCAGTTGATAGCAATGATTGTTTTTACAAAAATAAACGACAACTGTATTGTTTCCTCTGTATATCTTAAGACCTCATTTCCAATAATATTGTCGTTTCACAAATATAAAACTGAAATTTCCTTTTTTTTTAGTTTATGAAATTATTAAAATAGTTTAGAAAAAAAATCTGTAAAAGCATGCAGGAATGGTTATTCATATATTGATTTTTTCTTTGTGTTTTATTTTATCTGCAATGAGTATACCTTGTCAGCTATACATATTTTTTTCTAGTAAAATACAAGAGCACTTCCGCCACTCTCTCTCTCTCTCTCTCTCTCTCTCTCTCTCTCTCTCTCTACTATGTAGTATCTAAATGCCACTTCGTTGATATGTAACACATTCAGAAGTGAGCGAAAACTTGTCGGGAGTTGACTAACATCGCAAACATTTAAAAGTAAAACATACTGAACATTAGCTGCAACTGTAGTCAAATCCCCACACTGTAAGCTCTTGCACCCTCAACGTAATACAAATGATTAAAACTTTTTGAATGTACCAACTATGCTACTCGTACTTTCCCCTACCCGTAAAAAAAAAACAAAACAAACAGGAAATAATTGCATATTCATGAGGGCTGTTTACTTAAAAAACAGACTGCTAATGAATCGTTTCATCTAGTTTGACATGGTTTTAATTATCTTCGGGAGTTTACATCACGGACGCCTGACCGAGTAGAATGCTTTTAACATGCACCGAAATTCAGTTATTATTATTATTATTATTATTATTATTATTATTATTATTATTATTATTATTATTATTATTATTATTATTATTATTATTATTATTATTATTATTATTATTATTATTATTATTATTATACTGGAATGAATTCTCATATCACATCAAGGTAGCAAGCAGAATCTTGTATAAAAAGGACTTTTTTCTTAGAAATTTACGTACATCTTTATAATTTTATTAAAAAGACCTTGCTGTTATGATGTTAGAAATAAGTCAAACATACTGAGACGTAATTACAACAAAAAGTATTATCTTCGCATAAAGGTTAATGAGGCATATTCATGAACAGAACTTTAAAATAACGCTGATGAAAAAAGAATGTAAGATTTTGGAACAATCACTATTTAGCACAATGAAGAGTCAACTGTAAATGGGAATTCTACCATTTTATAACAAGTGTCATTACTTCTTTTTGATACTGGGAATTCTCCAAGATGAAAAAGAAACACACAAAAAATGTTACATAATGCATCCTTACGAAAACCCATCATACGCTCCATCATTGCTTAAAGAAGTCATAATCTTGGATTTAATTCATTTGTGATACTGACAAAGTTTCTGGTATTAGTTATTACAATGTTATAATACTGGAAGTTTGTGAAAAACAATATAATATACCATTAGGGAAAAAAAACCATTGTCCCTCAACACCTAGGTGCTAATCCCCAGGTAGCCTAACCTGACCTAAACAAACCTAACCTAACCTAACCCAACCCGAAACCTAACCTAACCTAACATAACCTACTCAACCCTAACCTAACCTAACCTAAACCTAACACCAAAACTCCTCATACTCTATGGGAGGTAAAAAAAACTCTGATTTCAACCCTAACCCCAAAACTCCTCATACTCTATGGGAGGTAAAAGCCCTGAATTCAACCCTAACCCCAAAACTCCTCATACTCTATGGGAGATAAAAACCCTGATTTCAACCCTAACCCAAATATACCTCATACTCTATGGGAGGTTAAAAAACCTGATTTCAACCCTAACCCCAAAATTGCTCATACTCTATGGGAGGTAAAAACCCTGATTTTATTAAGTCAATAGGGAACTCTGAAAATTAACTTAACAAAAACCATTTCAGTCTTAATCATTTATGAAATGTATATATAGATGCATACTATTCCATACGTAAAGAGGTTAAATGGAAAATCGGATCCCCAAGTAGCCAAACCTAACCTAACCTATCCTACCCAACCCTAACCTAACCTAACCTAACCTCAAAACTCCTCATACTCTATGGGAGGTAAAAAACCCTGATCTCAACTATCACCCTGAATTCCCTCCACTAACATCCCCCACCCCATGATGTTTTAAAACTTGAAATCACAAGTTCCAAATATTTTTTAAGTCAATAGGGAACTCTGAAAATTAACTTAACAAAGCCCATTTCAGTCTTAATCATTTATGATATGTGCATATAGATGCATAATATTCCATATGTAAACAGGTTTAAAAAATGAGAAATGCAGATACACAAAAATTGTTTTGTTTTTATTTTTTAATACAAAAGTCATACAGAAATACATGAATTAATATTCCGTACAAAGTTATACAAGAATACACTGAAAAAGGGGTACAAAAGAATACAGACATGATATACATTCGTTTTACGAAAATAATACATCATCGAGACATTGCTAGTATATACCACACACATCTTCCCCAGTTTCCCGATCGTGTGTGAAAGATAATTCATCTAATACATGTAAACTTTTAAATCTTGGCAAGTTCTTCATATATAAATCTTCCACACATCTTTTCACTAGCAGGGATAAATTATTTTTCAAAATGACTACGCAAGTGATTTTACCAATTTTCTTCATTTCATCACTGAATGTAGATAACACAGGTAAATACTGATTCAACCATGTCATGTTAACTCGTCCACTTTGTCCAATACCAGTGGGGAAGATAACCTATTTGACATAGTCATACAAATAATTCTTCCTTTAATTTCTTCACCGAAGAGAGAAAGTGGTTGAATCTCATCTGCTTGGTATCTCTGCTCAAACTGTCTGCATGATCCTCATCCTTGGAATATGCTACGCTCTTTTGGCCGTATTCATTAATTTCAACAGGGGCACCGATACCATATTGGGTTAATAAAGTAGCTACGGTAGGGAGATCTACTTCATCGTCACATTCCTAAGAGGTAATATTTTCATGTCTTTTGACAAGGGCTGACCCTTCAACACCGCGATCACAAGGACAGGCGTATGTTGCACCAGCTCGAGAATATCGAAAGCCTGCAATCTCAGCATATGGATAACTTCGAACGACGTCTTCAACCACACCATAATTCCTGCATGTAACACAATTAGTGGCCACTACTAAACAAGTATTTCTCTTTCTGAACCTATTTTCACACAAGTTCCCGAAAACTAACTTGTACGAGGAGGTTGACGAAGCCATGGTGAGAGTGTGCGCCTTAATATTCCGATGGTTCAAGTGTTCATGACCCACCGAGTCCAGCAATCAAGTATCCTTGCCCCCTGACACTATGAGTCATTAAAGCACACTTTCGAACTGTTATCTCAACCTCGTGATTAAACAAGTTGTAACATGTAAAGGGTTAATCACACAATTAAACAAGTTGTATCATTTTCCCAACATGTTAGTAAGGTACCCACGCACCCGCCATTTTCTTTTTTGCGTGTCCCACCTTCTTCATACCACTACCGGCTCTTTTCAATGCATTGCGCCATGTTTCTATTTATCTCTAACCCCGGCCATCTCAATTAAGTAGTGATAATTGGAAATATTATCAACGTTGGTTTTTTTACTCCCTTGAAATTCTCGAGTGATTTCTAAAATATTATAACTTGCCAGTGGATGAGCTAAATCCCCTTCTTCATTCCATTCAATCAAGCTAGAATTTTGTAAGTGTTTAACAAAAACTGTAACGTACGACTTTTGAGGTTCTTTAAATAATATTGGAATAATACCTGTTAAATTGGAATTGCTTCTTTTGCGGCTAATATCTCTAACTGTTTTCAACGTAATCGGAGTATCATTTACCCCCTCATCCCCAGCTACTTCAGCCACCTCACCCACACCCTTTATAGGAGAATGAGGAGGTCCCGTGAGTGATTTAGCCACCGTGGGAAATTTTGCATTCATTTTAACATTAAGAGGTATGTGCATGTTATTAACGATTGTACCCAACTTATCATTACCCTCAAGGTTAGTATAATTATTATTATCAATATTATCACAAACCTTCTTTCTATTCATTAACCTCTCGTATGTAATGGCGGGGATAATGTAAAACTCCTTCGTTTTTCGTCAATTAAAAAGACTCCCTATCAAACTCTCGGCTGAAGGTAGTAACAGATAAAATAGCACCCCCTTTATGGCTTTTCAATATATTATTCTTCTTAGCTACCGACGTTTTCAAAGACACAAGATGAATTTCACGCCTACACTTTCTCAAGTGTTTAATGAATTTTTTATCTTGAGTTACTATGGGTTTCACAGACAGTGCAAGCACGTTTTTTGGCAATAACTCTGTAATGAACACTTGTATCAGTACAAGATTTTGCTATAGTGTATTACACCCAGTGCCGTAATTTATAAGAGTATTATGAATCACTAATTGTAATGAATAAAGACACTTGTCCCTGAAATGGATACGAACACAACAGAATAAAAACTCCGCCTACCTTCTTCCCCCACCTCCACCACCACCCCCTCCTTACTCCCTCACCTTCCCTTCTCTCTCTCTGAAAGTTGCTTTAGTTTAAACTTATTTTGCATGAATTTTTTTTTTTGCCTATATTCCTATCTATCTAATAATATACACTGTTGTATATATCTAACAATCCATTCGGTTGAGTGATTTATTTATGCATTGATCCGTTCATCTCTCTCTCTCTCTCTCTCTCTCTCTCTCTCTCTCTCTCTCTCTCTCTCTCTGGAAGTTACTTCAGGTTTAACATATCTATCTATCTATCTAATAATAGTTTACATTGGTGTATACATCTGATTAACTCGGTTGTTACCTGCCAGTTGACTGATTGACTGATTTATTAATGCATTAACCCACTCCTCTACATCTCTTTCTCTTTGTCTATCTGTCTGTCTGTGAGTTTTTTTTTTTTTAAATGTGGGCAGTGACACACGCATCGTACCTATGGTAAAAGGAAAGGGATGTGTAAGGTAAGTTGTGTGAGGTACTGCTTATGACAGAGGCTTAACCTTTTTTTTTTCCTTTTGCCACCATGCCCCCCAAAACTAAAATGTTTGCCAAATAGTAATATATTGTTTTCGACCAATGTGAAATTGTACACCGTCATACTATACATCATTGCTTATTTAAGGTATTGGGCATGAACACGGATGATAGATATTCATAGGAAATGAAAAACAAAAACTTTAATTCACCTAATATCACAGATATTTACTCCACCACTCCACCCCACCCCTTCCCATGAAAACTTGTGACGCTCCGTAGGGACTGAATTGAATTTATATGAATATTGGATTTACGCTTGCTCCAAGCACTGAGACTACGAGGTCATTCAACTCTTAGAAGCAAACCAGTTTGAAGATGGAACAATTGGGGACAAAAAAAAAAAAAGAATGGAAACAATGTAGAAGGCCTAAAAGGGGGCCAGCTAGGGCCGATGGGACGCTGCAAATACCCTTTATTAATGCCTACACTGTACTGCTTGAGGTGTACTGATGGCACTAACACCATAATTATTTTTCCTCTATTTTATTTTTCTTATTCAACCCAGCCCTTGATGCTGGCACATCCCTTCGACCTGAGTCGGCCTGCAGGCGAGTTGTAGTTTATTGGAGGCAACCCCCTATACTATCCTGATAGATTTGATGAATATAGGTCTTAATGAAGGCACCCTCGTATGCTACTTATAAAAAAAGGTACTGAAAATTAGCTTTTTGGAAATTGGGAAAAAGAAATAGTAGTAGAGAAAGTTAAGGAAATGAGAACGATAATGACTTAATTAAGAGAAGTGTCATCATGTTTGGCTGATAGAAAAAGTAAAGTTGATGCCCAAGCACAAATTTTTTTAGTCTTCGTCGCTATCTGAGAACAAATCAACATCATCATCACTGTAACTGTCAAGGCTAACAATGACAGGATCAGTACTGTCATGTATGTTATCTGTTGAACAATAACTGTCCTCGAAAGCTCGTGATCGACATATTGCCCTTGTCCACACCTCGACAGTGACAGTGAGCCTGGCTTCCTCCATCCTGGCCTGCAGGTCAGCTCGGGTGAAACTTTGGAGTGGGGAGCGCATGCATCGTTTCATGTGCCCCCGCACCTGCTTGATTGCATTAAGCTCGGGATGAGCGGGCAGCAGGCGGGCGATCTCATGACCCATTTCAGAATGGTATTATCCACTTTGTACTCAGGCTCAGTTTTAAGCAGTACCTCAAACAACTTACCTTGCCATAGGTTCAATGCATGTGTCTATGCCCACATTTGAAAAAGACTCACAGAGAGAGAGAGAGAGAGAGAGAGAGAGAGAGAGAGAGAGAGAGAGAGAGAGAGAGAGAGATGAACGGATCAATGCATAAATAAATCACTCAACTGGCAACTAACAACCGAGTGGATCGTTAGATATATACAACAATGTATATTATCAGACAGATAGATAGATATGCAAAAAAAATGATACAAAATAAGTTTAAACTAAAGAAACTTTCTGAGAGAGAGAGAAGGTAAGGTGAGGGAGGTAGAAGGAGGAGGGTGGCGGTGGAGGTGGGGGAAGAGAAAAGGTGAAGTTTTTTACTGTTGTGTTCGTATCCATTACTGGCTAATCGAATTTTTGCCTCCTTGTATAGGTGCAATTGTCTTTATTCTTTACAGTGAGTGATTCATGATATTCTTATAAATTACGGCACTGGAAGTAATACACAATAGCAAAATCTCGTACTGATACGACTGTTTGTTAAAGAGTTATTGCCAAAAAACGTGCTTGCACTGTCTGTGAAACCCATAGTAGATTACCGCATAAAAACAAAACCACCGTTTAAGATTGGAATGATTTTAGTTCTCTCGCTGGGTGATAAACGTGTGATGAATAAAATGAAGTTTTTATTTTTATATATAAAAGGTTGTTTATGGTTCATATCCGTAAAATTTGAGATTCATCGACCCATGAATTGAATTGACTCGGGTAACTTTTCCTATTCACGTAATATTGAGTGTTATTATTTTTCTTCCTGCTTCTCAGAATAGTGATATCATATATTTCTGGTAGAATTGTCGGAATTAATTCTTCGCGGTTGAGTACTCCCTACATATCTTCACCGGCTAAATCTTCCAAGAAGTATATGACAGGATTTTGCGATGTATTCATTTTTCGGATTTTAAAAATTTCCAGAGAATTTTGAATAGTATTACCTCTTCTAAAAACTGCGTTCCGATGCTCATCCGCTATACATACAACGTCTCCAACATTCAAGACTAAACTGGTGGATGGATTAACGAGAGCAGCATTTTTATACATACTCGAGCATTGACGTTCAATGTCCTCTCTAGCGGTTAACGCGTGAACTTGTTGAGGGGTGCGTTCCTTTCCCAAACTTCTGACGCTATGAGTCATTAAAGACGGTCCCTTTTATCCCAAATGTAGCTGCATTCCTTAACATCCAATCTTTATTCCCCGCCATCTTCACATACGGCTAATACCCGTTTCACACCTCGATATCTGAACCGTGGCATCAACGGCTAAGAGCGCGATTTATGGGTGTACTGCCCTACGGTGACTTATTCACACCACAGGTCACCCACACATACATACCCGGTTTGTAAACCGTAGCAGAGATTTGCAAACCCCCTATTCAAATACGATTAATACCCTTAGACTCTTCGTTATAAATAAAGCCAACTGAAGGATATCGTCATTAGTCCATTCTAAATCGTTCTACGTGCACCATACCTTTTCTTTTGGCTGGAACATCCACTGTCACTATCCAGTAAGTATCATCTTAACCACTTTTGTTTTTTTTAAACATGTAGCGAATATTAAATGGTAAAAAGCAAGAAGATTCATCTGTATATCGAATAAGTGTTCATATAAAAAATAATGCGCCAGTTGGATGAAGAATATATTACAGTCATTATTAAACTCTTTCAGAAATGGGTAATAGCACAAGTAGTAAATTATCCGCCGCTGAAGTACCCACCCAGGTCAGGTAACATTACTACTCCGGCGTCGGGGACCCCCAACTCAATTATTAGTAAGGTTAAAACGGGTCAAGATCGAGAAGAGGATGCAACAACTCCCACTGGGGACCCTCAACAATGCAATCCTGTACATGCTTTATCGGATATCCCTGCTTCACCAGCGCCGCTGTCGCCGCCGCCCATGACTGAGAATGAACAAGTGTCACAACCCGTCACGGATGAACCACCTGGTCAAGGTATGTAAGTCCGACGCGATGTATTTATTCAATAATAGTTCCTGAGTTCATAGAAACGTGCACTCATTTTCCCATTTTCCTGTTTTCCTTGTTTCAAATACATTGCAAACTACGTATCACCAAAAATCAATGGTAGGGTAAAAAAATATGTGTATATTCATTCAGAACGATTTATTTACCATATAAAAGACAGTGACAAATTTGCATAAATCCTATACATTAATCATCGTTAGACTGCCTCATCACGCATCCCAATATAATGTCTATATGTATCCTTATGATAAGTCGAATATTTCGAAACGTGTTTAAGAGAAAACGACGAAGACATCCTAGTTTACCGCTTCCGTTCACAGGGGATCGTTTCTCACATGTCGTCCTGAAATAAGTAAAAATGTGATATGATTTGAGGTGTATATATATATATATAATTATATATATATATATATATCTAAACCATATATATATATATATATATATATATATATATATATATATATATATATATACATATATACAATATATTATTAATAGAATGTGAATGAGGTAATATAAAAAAACAAAAGAAAAATGCAGTTATTCAGTAAATATCGAAAAAGATTATATTCCTAGGTGATTTTTCCGCGTCAAAACATACCCAATGACCGATAATATTAACATTGGTGGATGAAGATAATGTATTAGATATAAAAACTAAAGGTTTAATTCAATTTTTTGGTAGGGTAAATAATCCTACTTCATCCGAAGCAAACACACCTAAATATTTAACACGATCACCGAGTGAACCTTTTAAACTTATTTCAGTTTCTTTCGTATCCATTCCATTTAACCTCTAACATCACACTGAATAACCCTATCCGAATCCACAGTTAAAATACCCTTCGTATCCCCGAGAAGTAAAATAATGCAAGGGTTCGGAGCGCCCGTACCCAACCTGATCGATATTCGCAAGAATGCCGAAATTTCCACGGGCATTGAATCTTCAACATCTTCCACAACAAAATTAAAACAGTAATAGCTCTACCATTTTTAAAACTATCATTAGTGATTAGATTCTCACCGCCACTCCCTATACTTTTCTGTGTCTCGTGAAATAATTGCGTGATGGTATTAGGGAAACTGCATTGAATATTACATACAGTATTCCCATTAATAATGGGAATATGTATATTATTTAAATCGAAAGATTGAAAATATAGACTATTAGCCGCGTAATTACCCGAAAATGTTTGCATATCAATCATGGTCAATGTGATTTTTTCGGGTATACAACTGTTAAAAGGTTGATAAATTAAAATCGAATTTTCATTTTGTCCAATAACGTGTGTTTTAAATAAAGTCTTACCAAATATACATTGTATAGGATTAATTGTTAAAGCCTCATTTAAAGCCGACATGGTGTTATAATGTGGGGTAACTCAATCGATCCATAATTTAGCTTTTTCTATATTTATCTCATTTAATTGCCCATCAGTATGGGCACCCAACACCCAGTTATTATTCGCTAATTCGAGTTTTAGCCTCAGGTCAATTGAATCCAGTAAATACATATATGCACGCCCTGCGTTTTAATGCTGCTCATAAGCTGTGACTCCCACCTGCTGGTTTGAGCGAATGTATTGGGCGTAAATTGATGAGTAACTCCATGTGTTACATGATAATCATCATATAAAAACCCTGCCCGACCGGTGGTAGGTAACGCCGAGTGCTTTATCATTTTAAGCAATTTGTAGACTGTATTATGTATTCCTTTTCTTCTACCACTTTCTAGAGTAAAACAGTCCAATATATTGGCTAGTCTCCCACCAAAAACTGTCGGTTGAACTATATCAGTATACACATATATATAATCTAACCCGCAATTATCAGGTAGGGAATCGATGGAAACGTGTTCATTCAATTCATGCCCTCCATACATTTCATAACTGGTATTAATTTGAAAACATAATAATTTCGCAGCTTTTCCACTAAATTTGACATGTATACTTTTAACGTCCCCGGTTCTCAGTTTCCCTCTCTTGATATGTGGTATAGTAATTCTTCTTAAATCTTCATCCTAATGAAATATAAGCAGGTGGAAGTCACGGGTTATGAGCAGCATAAAAACGCAGGGCGTGCATACGTATTTTCCACTTCTTTTGGACATAGCGACTATAGACATGTATATACTGGATTCAATTGACCTGAGACTTAGACTCAAATTATAGCGAATAATAACTGGGTGTTGGGTGCCCATACCGATGGTCATTTAAATGAGATAAATATCGAAAAAGCTAAATTATGGATCGATTGAGTTACCCCACATTATAACGCCATGTCAACTTTAAATAAGGCTTTAACAATTAATCCTATACAATGTATATTTGGTAAGACTTTATTTAAAACACACGTTATTGGACAAAATGAAAATTCGATTTTAATTTATCAACCTTTTAACAGTTGTATACCCGAAAAAATCACATTGACCATGATTGATATGCAAACATTTTCGGGTAATTACGCGGCTAATAGTCTATATTTTCAATCTTTCGATTTAAATAATATACATATCCCCATTATTAATGGGAATACTGTATGTAATATTCAATGCAGTTTCCCTAATACCATCACGCAATTATTTCACGAGACACAGAAAAGTATAGGGAGTGGCGGTGAGAATCTAATCACTAATGATAGTTTTAAAAATGGTAGAGCTATTACTGTTTTAATTTTGTTGTGGAAGATGTTGAAGATTCAATGCCCGTGGAAATTTCGGCATTCTTGCGAATATCGATCAGGTTGGGTACGGGCGCTCCGAACCCTTGCATTATTTTACTTCTCGGGGATACGAAGGGTATTTTAACTGTGGATTCGGATAGGGTTATTCAGTGTGATGTTAGAGGTTAAATGGAATGGATACGAAAGAAACTGAAATAAGTTTAACAGGTTCACTCGGTGATCGTGTTAAATATTTAGGTGTGTTTGCTTCGGATGAAGTAGGATTATTTACCCTACCAAAAAATTGAATTAAACCTTTAGTTTTTATATCTAATACATTATCTTCATCCACCAATGTTAATATTATCGGTCATTGGGTATGTTTTGACGCGGAAAAATCACCTAGGAATATAATCTTTTTCGATATTTACTGAATAAATCCTAATGTTTATTCCAATGACTTCTCTAAATTTATATATGCACATCCTGGCTATAGCATCTATCGAATAATAAGACAAATACAACCGGATAAATCGTACAAATGCGTCTTTACGTTACATTTTTTGTTCATTGTGTGAGTCATCGCGGCGCGAAAAAAGAATTGTCTTTAATACAAAATGTATTCTCATTCACTAGTTTAAGAGGTAACGATAAATGAATAACGGAATATTATTTTAAATATTTGAAAAAGTTTAAATGTTGACACTGGAGATCAGGGGGTAAGCATACCATTACATATAAGGAATGTCTTCGCATCTTAAAAAACCGAGGTAACTGCATTTTTCTTTTGTTTTTTTATATTACCTCATTCACATTCTATTAATAATATATTGTATATATGTATATATATATATATATATATATATATATATTATATATATATATATATATATATATATATATATATATATAGACTGCCTCATCACGCATCCCAATATAATGTCTATATGTATCCTTATGATAAGTCGAATATTTCGAAACATGTTTAAGAAGAAAACGACGAAGACAGCCTAGTTTAACCGCTTCCGTTCACAGGGGATCGTTTCTCACATGTCGTCCTGAAATAAGTAAAAATTGAATATGATTTGGCATGATTTGATATATTATATATTATAATAATGATATATATATATTATATTATATATATTATTATAATATATATAATTATATAATATAATATAAATTTATATATAAAGTAAGTATATAGATATAATAATGATATATAGATTATATTATATATATATATATATATAGAATAATATATATATAACTAGATATATTATATAATATATATATTATATATATATATATATATTATCACACCTCAAATCATATCATATTTTTACTTATTTCAGGACGACATGTGAGAAACGATCCCCTGTGAACGGAAGAGGTAAACTAGGATGTCTTCGTCGTTTTCTCTTAAACACGTTTCGAAATATTCGACTTATCATAAGGATACATATAGACATTATATTGGGATGCGTGATGAGGCAGTCTAACGATGATTAATGTATAGGATTTATGCAAATTTGTCACTGTCTTTTATGTGGTAAATAAATCGTTCTGAATGAATATACACATATTTTTTACCCTACCCATTGATTTTTGTATACGTTTGCAATGTATTTGAAACAAGAAAACAGGAAAATGGGAAAAAAGAGTGCACGTTTCTATGAACTCAGGAACTATTATTGAATAAATACATCGCGTCGGACTTACATACCTTGACCAGGTGGTTCATCCGTGACGGGTTGTGACACTTGTTCATTCTCAGTCATGGGCGGCGGCGACAGCGGCGCTGGTGAAGCAGGGATATCCGATAAAGCATGTACAGGATTGCATTGTTGAGGGTCCCCAGTGGGAGTTGTTGCATCCTCTTCTCGATCTTGACCCGTTTTAACCTTCCTAATAATTGAGTTGGGGGTCCCCGACGCCGGAGTAGTAATGTTACCTGACCTGGGTGGGTACTTCATCGGCGGATAATTTACTACTTGTGCTATTACCCATTTCTGAAAGAGTCTAATAATGACTGTAATATATTCTTCTTCCAACTGGCGCATTATTTTTTATATGAACACTTATTCGATATACAGATGAATCTTCTTGCTTTTTACCATTTAATATTCGCTACATGTTTAAAAAAAACAAAAGTGGTTAAGATGATACTTACTGGATAGTGACAGTGGATGTTCCAGCCAAAAGAAAAGGTATGGTGCACGTAGAACGATTTAGAATGGACTAATGACGATATCCTTCAGTTGGCTTTATTTATAACGAAGAGTCTAAGGGTATTAATCGTATTTGAATAGGGGGTTTGCAAATCTCTGCTACGGTTTACAAACCGTGTATGTATGTGTGGGTGACCTGTGGTGTGAATAAGTCACCGTAGGGCAGTACACCCATAAATCGCGCTCTTAGCCGTTGATGCCACGGTTCAGATATCGAGGTGTGAAACGGGTATTAACCGTATGTGAAGATGGCGGGGAATAAAGATTGGATGTTAAGGAATGCAGCTACATTTGGGATAAAAGGGACCGTCTTTAATGACTCATAGTGTCAGAAGTTTGGGAAAGGAACGCACCCCTCAACAAGTTCACGCTTTAGCCGCTAGAGAGGACATTGAACGTCAATGCTCGAGTATGTATAAAAATGCTGCTCTTGTTAATCTATCCACCAGTTCAATCTTGAATGTTGGAGACGGTGTACGTATAGCGGATGAGCATCGGAACGCATTTTTTAGAAGGGGATACACTATTCAAAATACTCTGGAAATTTTTAAAATCCGAAAAGTGGATACATCGCAAAATCCTGTCATATACTTCTTGGAAGATTTAGCCGATGAAGATATGTAGGGAGTATTCTACCGTGAAGAATTAATTCCGACAATTCTACCAGAAATATATGATATCACTATTCTGAGAAGCAGGAAGAAAAATAAAAAAAACTCAATATTACGTTAATAGGAAAGGTTACCCGAGTCAATTCAATTCATGGGTCGATGAATCTCAAATTGTACGGATATGAACCATAAACAACCTTTAATATATAAAAATTAAAACTTTATTTTATTCATCACACGTTTATCACCCAGCGAGAGAACTAAAATCATTCCAATCTTAAACGGTGGTTTTGTTGCTACCATATCAGAAATTTTTTGAAATTTTTTTTGCGGTAATCTAACTCAAAATAAAAAATTTATTAAACACTTGAGAAAGTGTAGGCGTTAAATTTATCTTGTGTCCTTGAAAACAATGTTTGCAGCTAAGAAGAAAAATATATTGAAAAGCCGTAAAGGGGGCGCTAATTTATCGGTGTTACTACCTTTAGCCTTGAGTTTGATAGGGAGTCTTTTCAATTGACGAAAAATGAAGGAGTTTTACGTTATCCCCGCTGTTACATACGAGGGGTTAATGAATAGAAAGAAGGTTTGTGATAATATTGATAATAATAATTATACTAACCTTGAGGGTAATGATAAGTTGGATACAACCGTTAATAACATGCACATACCTCTTAATGTTAAAATGAATGCAAAATTTTCCACGGCGGCTAAATCACTCACGGGACCTCCTCATTCTCCTATAAAGGGTGTGGGCGAGGTGGCTGAAGTAGCTGGGGATGAGGGGGTAAATGATACTCTGATTACGTCGAAAACAGTTAAAGAGATATCAGCCGCATAAAGAAGCAATCCCGATTTAACAGGTATTATTCCAATATAATTTAAAGAACCTCAAAAGTCGTACGTTACAGCTTTTGTTAAACACTTACAAAATTCTAGCTCAATTGAATGGAATGAAAAAGGGGATTTAGCTCATCCACTGGCAAGTTATAATATTTTAGAAATCGCTCGAGAATTTCAAGTGGGTAAAAAAACCAACGTTGATAATATTTCCAATTATCCCTACTTAATTGAGATGGCAGGGGTTAGAGATTGAATGTTAAGGAATGCAGCTATTAAAAAACATATAGAAGCATGGCGCAATGCATTGAAAAGAGGCGGTAGTGGTATGAAGAAGGTGGAACACGCAAAAAAGAAAAGGGCGGATGCGTGGGTACCTTATTAACATATTGAGAAAATGATACAAATTGTTTAATCGTGTGATACCTTATTAACATATTGAGAAAATGATACAAATTGTTTAATCGTGTGATTAACCCTTTACATGATACAACTTATTCAATCACGAGGTTGAGATAACAGTTCGAAAGTGTGTTGGGCTTTAATGACTCATAGCGTCAGGGGGCGAGGACGCTCGATTGCTTCAGTGGGTCATTAACACTTGAACCATCGGAATATTAAGGAGCACACTCTCGCCATGGATTCGTCAACCTGCTCGTGCAAGTTAGTTTTCAAAGATAAATACTTGTTTAGTATTTGCCATTAATTGTGCTACATGCAGGAATTATGGTGTGGTTGAAGACGTCGTTTGAAGTAATTCATATGCCAAACTGCAGGCTTTCGATATTCTCGAGCTGGTGCAACATACGCCTGTCCTCACGATCGCGGTGCTGAAGGGTCAGCCCTTATCAAAAGACCCAAAAATATTACCTCTTGGGAATGTGATGATGAAGTAGATCTCCCTACCGTAGCTACTTTATTAACCAAATGTGGTATCGGTGCCCCTGTTGAAATTAATGAATACGGCCAAAAGAGCGTAGCATATTCCAAGGATGAGGATCATGCTGACCGTTTGAGCAGAGATACCAAGCAGATGAGGTTCAACCACTTTTTCTCTTCGGTGAAGAAATTAAAGAAAGAATTATTTAAATCATTGTATGACTATGTCAAATATGTTATCTTCCCTGCCGGTATCGGACAAAGTGGACAAGTTAACATGACATGGTTGAATCAGTATTTACCTGTGTTATCTACATTCGATGATGAAATGAAGAAAATTGGTAAAATCACTTGCGTAGTCATTATGAAAAAGAATTTATCCCTGCTAGAGGAAAGATGTGTGGAAGATTTATATATTAAGAACTTGTTGTCAAGATTTAAAAGTTTAGATGTATTAGATGAATTATCTTTCACACACGATCGGGAAACTGGGGAAGATGTGTGTGGTATATACTAGCAATGTGTCTCGATGATGTATTATTTTGGTAAAACGAATGTATATCATGTCTGTGTATTATTTTCGTAAAACGAATATATATCATGTCTGTGTATTCTTTTGTATACCTTTTCCAGTGTATTCTTGTGCAACTTTGTATTTCTGTATGACTTTTGTGTTAAAAAATAATAACAATTCTGTATGTAATCTGATTTTCCATTTAACCTGTTTACATATGGAATATTATGCATCTATATGCACATATCATAAATGATTAAGACTGAAATGGGTTTTGTTAAGTTAATTTTCAGAGTTCCCTATTGATCTTATAAAATCAGGGTTTTTACCTCCCATAGATTATGAGGTACTTTGGGGTTAGGGTTGAAATCAGGGTTTTTACCTCCCATAGAGTATGAGGAGTTTTGGGGTTAGAGTTGAATTCAGGGTTTTTACCTCCCAAAGAGTATGAGGTGTTTTGGGGTTAGGGTTGAAATCAGAGTTTTTTTTACCTCCCATAGAGTATGTAGAGTTTTGGGGTTAGGGTTAGGTTAGGTTAGGTTAGGGTTGGGTGGGTTAGGTTAGGTTAAGGGGGATTAGCACCTAGGTATTGAAGGACAATGGGGTTAGGTTAGGTTGGGGGACAATGGGGTTAGGTTAGGTTAGGTTACATGAGGATTAGCACCTAGGTGTTGAGGGACAATGGGGTTTTTCCCCTACTTATACCCCTTGCAACTGCAAAGGTGAGGTAGCCCGTCAGTTCCTTGAATGGGCTATTTCCTTATCTCCTGGATATACCCACGCACATGCACACACATGTACGCACACGCACACACACACCCATACATACATGCATACATATATATACTATAGTAATATAGATATATATAATATATATATATATAATATATATATTATATATTATATATATATATATAGATATATAACATATAACGGGGGGAAGAACCCCCAGTATTCATAAGGTAAGCGTGGACACGAAACGGAAGGCAGACCCCTATCTCTCTCTCTCTCTCTCTCTCTCTCTCTCTCTCCAAGGAATCACCCTCTCTCTCTCTCTCTCTCTCTCTCCACCTCTTTCTCTCCATTTAACAGGTAATGAAAATGAGAGAGTTGCATCATAACATAACGTTTATTTACAAGAATAACTAAATCAATTAACTAAGTAATCCAGTCTTACAGACTAACTTAAAACTACAACTCATTGTCAAGTCACCCAAAAGTCCACACCCCACTGGGAACTCTGTCCCCGGTATTCTAGATCCGTCTGTTCAAAGATACAGAACACATCTCGGTAAGTACACACAAAAGTTTAAAGACAATGTTAATAAAATGGAACATCTTACAAGATATCAAACAAGCCATCCCTTTGGCTAAAGTAAAGGTAACACTTACCCATTCCCAACCGGAATATCACTCACTGATAAATAAAAACACTTTGGCATCTGCCATCATGGCTTCGCCTTCCTCCCCCAAATGTCTGTGCAAGTCTTCCCATAGACTTGGCTAGTGATACATTATGAATAGAAGAGGCGCACACGCACATACGAACACACAGTTCGATAGCGCCTCACGGTTCTAGCTGCATCTAGTTTCACAAAGGCACTTTGAGACGAGTTCATAAACTGTCGTACATTGACTTCCTGAATTAAGCACTTTTATCTCACGCCATCCCCTAGAATCTCATTGATCAGCTATTCTCAGGTCGTTACCTCTGCACTGTCCTCCACATTCCATAGGTCACAGAGAACGTACGAACAATATATTATTAATCAAAATCCCTATGTCTTACAGATAGCTCGGCCACCTATAATTGCTACCCCCCGCCTAGCAAAATTGCTTAAAACACAAAACACTGGCCGGCTTAAAACAAAATAAGTAAAACTGCACGTCTCTGGCATTATAAAATAAAGTCTTATCACGCTTTAATCTCCCAATAACACAAGACGCATTTTCTCTCATATTTTCTGCATTAGGATTCTTGAATATCCCTCTTCGCTTGTCTGCAAGTAGCTGCACAGACAGCAACAGGCTATAGCAACTGTAGGAAGACGGAATGCATCCCTCATCGTAGAAGACTCTCACGGCTTTCTGTAGATCCCCAACAAACACGCTGTAGAATTCTCGCGATCACCCATCATGGAAATACTTGTAATCACCCTGGACAACATGGCAGCAACCTCTCGGCACGGCTGGTGGACGTCTTGCTGGCGTCGGGGAACGACTTTTGGCGTACGTTAGTATGTCAGTCAGGTCTTTGGTCAATCTAAGAAAATTAACCCAGACATACTACTTCTATCAAACAATGATCTCAAAAAGGTCAGAAATACTAACTGAACGTCTCCCAATTAACTCCCTTAAATATGACTACTAAATCATAAGTCATTATCACAACTCTCTAAGAAACCAAAAAAAAAAAAACATCAAGTCTCCAACTCAATTCTCAAACTCACACATCAGCACACACACAACTCAGAAATCACAGCAACTCCACGGAATTCTGCACTCACATTTCGAACTCGAATGTGCTCACAAGAAAAAAAAAGAAGACAAAATCGTAATAAGCCCAAGAAAAAAAAAAGAAAGTATCTCGTAACATACCCAGACCCCAAAAAAATATTCTCTCAAACTCCCACAAAATCAGCAAAAATCTCCAACTTTTAACAGCAAAAACCCCTTACTGCTCAATAACTAATTACAATGAGACTTAATGTCAAACTCCCATTACGTACAAACAGCAACCCCCGAAAAAATTACCTCTCCGGTAAAATCAAATCTCCCGTCCAAAAAAGAAATGCTACTTAAGCTCAATCCCCAAATCAATATCTCTCATAGGAAAAGGAAGAAAAACAATAAAAAAAAAAGGATAATCACAAGAAGATTTCCCCAATCACAAAATACATAATACATGTAAAATATGCATAACACCCGCGTTTTTCCCAAGAAATTCTCCATGTAAAGCCACGGAATTTGCCAGAAAGCAAACTCTCACACATGCGCTTTCGTGAAATGCTATAGCCAACATTTCCAGATATTGCAAAAATTCTGATCTATCACCATCAGAGGAAAAGAAACAGCACAGCGCTCATCACATCGCTTGTCAGCAGAAAAATCGCCTGCGGACGCATGCTCAAACAACAGCGCAAAAATTGTCTAGTCAGACACATAAGTTTGGAAACTCATGATTCTCAAGAAAAAAAGGTCTAACTGACACATTTCACAGAATTAACTCCAGGATATGACTAATGTGTTCAAAAATTTGTCTCGAGACTTATTCTCTCAACAAAATGACTTTTCCCAAATTATATTTCTCCAAGAATAAACAACACTTGTGAACATAAAAAATGCACACACATCTCCAAATGACTCGTAATGCAGTAATGCCATTCGCCTCTAAATAGACACGAAACCAAAAAAAAGAACCTCAGAAATCTTCTCTTTGCTCAAAAAAACTCCATAACCACAAAAAGAGGGTCACCCACCCAAGATTAATTCCAACTCCATTAATAGACATCATATCAATAATAACACCACTCCGGTTATAAAAATATTTCCTCCATTTGGTTAATAACCAACCCCCTTATATTATTCTCTCATTTCTCCAATAGCCACACGTCAGCAAAAAAAAGACACCACTCCAGGAATAGAGAATAATCACCTCTATTTCGGCAAATACAAAATATTTACCTCTATTTCCCCAATAACTCCATGTGGAACAAACAAGGCTCCAAAAAATATATCTCCAAAAAATGTGCACTCAAGGCAACTAACTCACATACTCCCAAATATTGCCCCATAATCTCCAAATATGTGTCTCCATTTGCAACAAAGATGGCTGCAAAATAATTGAACCAAACATAGCTCATATCACATTATTGGCAAATATAAAAAATGGCCAAAAAATATATATCCCATATATTATATCTCAAATATAACTCCAAAATAACATATACCTCCAATTATCTCTCCAAAATAATATATCTCAATTATCTCAATTATAACTCCAATTCTCCAAAGATAACTCAATGTTATAGTCAAAAACTATATAAACTCTCTTCATTTAGCATAAACTGCTAAAAAAGGGCAAAACTCGGCAAATAAAACTGTCTAGAATAAATTCTTAGAAAAAAATCACCCATGTGCCACAAGTCATTGTAACAGAACTCCAAATTCACAGTGTCTTAGCCAAGACTTCTCCATATGCACTACGACATAAGCCACTAGAAAACTTAACCAAGTTTCCTATCTCTCACAAATTTGTCACAAATACAACTAAGGTATTGTGCAAGAAAACTCACAATTTCTGGAACATAAATATCCAGAGAAAAAATGCAGTGCCATTACGTATGCATTCAAAACGTGCAAAAATTCTCCCAAAAGACTCATTCTCTATAGCATCAAATAGCTAAAACACGAACACGTTCTCGAACAATGACTCTAAGTCATGAACTGAGACATTAAAAAATATCCACACCAACTGGAGAGAAAAAATAAACTCAAATTCACCCATGGTAAAAAAAAAAAAAAAAACTTGTGTCAGCGATGGCTAATTTCCAAAAAAGGAGAAAAGAAAAATCAACGGCACCATTAACTAATCACCCGTTAACCTCACTTTAGATGTCAAAGCAATTTTCTGCTGAACTCATAAAAAAAAAGAAAAAAACTAAAATAATGTGTTGTTAGTTCTTCCCATAATCACAAAAGATTTCACCTCCCTTGACAGCATTACAACGCCCACGTATTAGTACATAAAAAATCAGTATCAGAAATATCATTATCACAAAATCACCAAAAAAAATTGCTATCATCAAAATCATCAGTATCAGTACAAAAAATATCACCAATGTTAATGCTTGTCCATTCTCCAAAAATTCAGCACAAAAATTCAGCAATTTTCACACAATTCACCAAAATTCAGTCAGATTCATCAAGATTCAGCAAAACTCATCCCCATGAATCACTGAAAATATTCTCCAAAGTTACAAAAACTCAACAATTAATTAACACAAGACTTCTCCCATTAATTCATTGTAATAATTCTCCTTGAATAATTATCTGTAATAATTATCAAATAATCTCCCATGAAATATCTCAAAACTCTCGTAAAACAATTCTCCCGTAATGATAATTATACTTAAGCAAACCTCCCGTGACACATCTCAAGTATAACAATTATTAATAATAACAATAATAACTCTCCATAGCAATAATTCTCTTGCAAAAATCTCAAGTAAGGGTGAAATTCAAATAGCATACAACAGTATTGCTGAATCCTATGACATACAATTTCTCCAGCATGCAACACCATGACATAACACCATTGCCACACAACACAGATACAACACCAATCATCGGCATTTCAAAGTAATTTCTCCAACACAATAAAAAAAATAATCTGTGTATCCCCCTTATATTTGTGTCTTTCAAGGCACAAAGAAACATATAACACATTCCGTGCATGTTAACTACTTTTCCCCTCATTCACGGAAAAGAAAAATCTCTTCTCTATTTCCTTTTCTCTTCATCCAAGGGAGAAAAAAAAAAAAATCTCTTTTCTAAAAAAAAGACTCTACGGGCATTTCACTTCATCAACTAATCAATCAGCTGATATCTTAGCATTCAATGTCAAGGCCAGACCCATCTCCCAACACAAAGAAAAAAAAAAAAGGAAAAGGGGGAGTTCACCCACACTGAGAAAAAAAAAATTTCTCCCCCCCCTGAGAACAACCCCTCAGTCGAGCGGCAGAACAGCCCGAGGCATACCAGCAGTATCCCCCATCTCCCCTTGAACAGTGTCTGAGGACCCCTACCCAAGGTATACACAAGTGCCCATCCCTGCACTATCTCTCGAGTGAGGCCAGTGGTACCTTCCATGCTACTATCCCCCCGAGGGATGCCCGAACCCTCGCAACTCAAGGCGCCTCTCTGCAGAAATGTGCTGAGCCCGTAAAATTGTGGCCGCTCTGTGTCACTAAGCCAAATATGTTATCTATAAGCACAGTTCCCATGCATAGAAAAAAAAATACACTCCTATGTTTTAAACAAAGACGAATGCATACGTCTATTATAAACACGTGCAAATAAAGAAAACACATCACTATAGGGGCACAAAGACCAAGAAAAATTGTTGGATCCTCTTGAACAATCCCATAACCCTGAAATAATTTAAACAAAAAACCCACTCCTTCAAAACAATAGTTTAACACTCACCACTCCTAAATGGGAAAAAAGAACTCGAAATTCTCCGTGGAAAAACGCCGTAAATCTCTTCGGTACAAATACAAAAGCGACGGTGAGATGGCCCCTAGCAACACTCACTCATGAACTAGACTGAGTTGCTTGTCTCACGACTCCCGCCCTGAAGAATCTCGTACGGGCAAATTTGATGACCCTAATAGAAATTTTCTTTCCTCATCCCCCACCCCCCATCTCACGAACGGATATTTTCTCTACCCCTTTTATTTCCTAACTGGAGCCACAATCCATCTTACATTGGCGTTCCTAGGCATAGAAAAGAAAAAAAAAAAGGCTTTTATATCCCCTCTTAACCGCTGCCACCACTATAACATGGGGGGAAGAACCCCCAGTATTCATAAGGTAAGCGTGGACACGAAACGGAAGGCAGACCCCTATCTCTCTCTCTCTCTCTCTCTCTCCAAGGAATCACTCTCTCTCTCTCTCCCTCTCTCTCTCTCTCTCTCTCTCGCCAAGGAATCATCTCTCTCTCTCTCTCTCTCTCTCTCTCTCTCAATCTCTCTCTCTCTCTCTCTCTCTCTCTCTCCACCTCTTTCTCTCCATTTAACAGGTAATGAAAATGAGAGAGTTGCATCATAACATAACGTTTATTTACAAGAATAACTAAATCAATTAACTAAGTAATCCAGTCTTACAGACTAACTTAAAACTACAACTCATTGTCAAGTCACCCAAAAGTCCACACCCCACTGGGAACTCTGTCCCCCGGT
>NC_061100.1:68560266-68580266 GCF_015104395.2 Macrobrachium nipponense
CCACTTGTGTACCTACTATAATATTACACGATAGCTAGTTGAATACTATCTACCTATTCTGTGGAAAACCATTAGTTGTCTTGAGAGAATTGGACAGGAATTCTGCCCAGCTAAATGTAGATGATCAATTTGTAAAGGTAAAATTTATAAAGACCTTTCCATACAACATTAGGCCAACTTTAGTAGCATATGCTGAAACTGTTTGACTTCAGGAACTTGCTAGAGTAGCAGATATGTTGTTAGCTTATTGTTCATCTTACCCAGTAGTGTAAATGTATCCCTAGTCAAAGATAGACAAAGTAATTACCATGATACTTTTAGAGGCTACACTTCCATAGGTCAAGAGAATATCTATGAAAAAAACAGAAATTCCTACAAGTGTTCGTGCATTTCATGATAGTCAAAGCCCCCAAGTTTGTAGATACCACTTATATTACGGAAACAAAGCCAAGACCTGTAAAAAATAGTGTGTACTTGCTCATACGTCATACAATATTTTGCCAGATTCTCGTCCATCTTTGTGCTTATGTTTTTTTTTCCAAACTATTAAAGCCGATCAGGAAAATAGACATGCAATTCGTATCTGTTGTGATTATTCAATTGCCGCTTAAGATAAAGGTTATAATTGGTTGCAGTTCGTCATGTCCTCATTGATACAGGTTCTTCCCGGTCCTTATTACCTTACAGCTCTGATTTATACCCATTCCTCAGATATACAGTAGTATCTCTCTACTAACGCTTTAGGAACAGCCACACGTTGTTACAGTGAAATTAATGTTGACCTTGGGAAATGATGTATATAAGACGTTCCTTTCATTGGTCACTCATTGTAGCTGATCTTATCCTATTTAGTTGTCGATTGTAAGAAACAAATCTTAATTGATCCTCTTACTAAGTCCCAAATCCCTCTAAAATCATCTAATTCCTCATTGTGTTCCTACTCTATTAACTATGATGGAATAGACCTGAAAGTTGAAGACCTCCTTTCCCATTTTTCAGTACTTACTTCACCATTACAGTTGTCAACATCTAGACATAATAGTAATTATATTTAGCATTATTTAGATACAGGTGATTCTGCACCTGTGCACTTTAGAACTAGACCTTTGACTGATGAGGAACTTCAAGTTGCTAAAGAGGAATTTCAGTTCCTACTTAATACTGGTATTATCCGTCATTCCAAGCACCCTTGGCCATCTCCTCTCCTCCTAATTCCAAAAAAAGGAACCTGGCACATGAAGACATTGTGGAGATGATAAAGGACACAAATTCAAATTCAAATTCAAAAATTGTATTGACAATTTACATCAAAAGGGAAGTATAGTGTTCCTATATCTTCCCTTTCCCAATAACACAGTTATTCTATTTTAAAATACAATATGGTTTCCCTTACATTTTTTTAATAAAATCAGTTATTTTATTATTATTAATTATAAAACATATTTGTTCATACAGATCTGCAATGGAAATTTCTGATTCCATCAAATTCTTTACATTCCATAATGTAATGATACAACTTATAACTTTTGTCTTGTTTACAAAATTTACAAGGTACATTTTTGTCTTTATTAAATTCCCAATAATACTTATATCCCAATCTAAGTAACATAACCCAACTTTCAAACAAATAAGATCGTTTTCCAATAGTTACATTTGTTCCTTCAGAAATTTTCTAATAATGATATAAACAACTACTTCCCTTTTCCAGTAATAGCTTAATAGTTAACAGCTCATTTAGATTTCTAACTGATCTTATATGACTTTTAATATTATTAAGACTTATTAATTCAAAAATATCACTTCCATATTTTTCTGCCCCCTGTTTAGCTAACTTATCTGCAATATCATTATAATATATATTCACATGGGAAGGTATCCATATAAATTCAACTTTATTTTTATTTAAATGAATATTATAAACCAAATTTCTACATTTATTTACAACAGATTTATAACGGGCTCCTTCAATGATTTTAATGCACTTTGGCTGTCTACAAAAATAAAAATATTTTTCCTAATATCAGAAACTGCTTTTAATCCTTCATATATTGCATATAATTCAGAAACATTGCTTCAATTTGTTCCTTCTATTTTAAAACTTTCTTTTTTTAACTCACATTTTCCATTTTCATCATAAACACAATTTATAAATCCACATCCAGCTCCATGTTCACTAACCGATCCATCACAATACATATAAACAGAATTAATCTTTTTACATTTATTAATTTTTTCTAAAAAATAATATTTTAATTCAATAGCATCATACTCTCTTTTTTTATAATCTAGATTTTCTATATCTATATTTATACATTTTAAACTCCAAGGACATATAGATATTTTTTCTTCAAATAAGTCTCATAACGGAGTCAAATTGTACTCCTTCAGATTTTGAAGTAACTTTTTGGTATATACATTTATTTTTGCTTTATCAATTCCATAATATATATTGTGAAAGTACTTTTCACCTCTCCTAACCATTCTCATTACACACATCATTGTTATTTCTTTTATTCTATCACACACACTGGGCATATTTGTTTCCATTCTCATTACTTCAATACGAGTTGTTTTTGGACAACCCAAGACAACCCTTAATGCTTCATTTTGAATGAGTTCCAATTGCCTTATCTTACTGTTAGGAAACAACGCCAGAAGTGGAGCAGAATAATCAATAATTAACCGTATGGTTGTCAAATATATCATTCTTTACAATGGGATACCAATTCCCTTTCCACAATTTGCCAATACTCTTAAAGGTTTAAGTTTACTAATACACAAATTTTTTACATAGTCTATATGTTCATAATTATATTTAAATCCAATATTAAAACCTAAATATTTATAAGATTGTACCATTTGCAGTTTATGATTATTCATAAACCTTAAATTCTATTATTTACATTCTATTTCTTGAACTGATAATTTACTTTACTTTTATTAATATTAATTATTAAAACCAGAATTAATACATAACTCTTGAATCTGATTAACTATATTTGGCATAGTAGAAAAGTAATGTCAATGAATAACAATATCATCAGCATAAATAATAGTTTGTACATCATTTCCAAAATTAAACCTTGCAATTCTGTCCATTAGGACATTAAATAGTGTAGGACTTAACACACCCGCTTGAGGAGTACCTAAGCTTATATCAAAAACATCAGATTCAACCCCCTGGAAAATCACTTTACCTTTTCTATCAGACAAATAGTCTTTTATCCACTTTAACAAATTTCCTGATATTCCTTTATTAACTAATTCTTCCAATATAATGTTTTTATTTGCTTTATCAAAAGCATTCTGTAAATCTACAAACAACCTATGGTTAGATTTATTGTTACCTAATACCTTTATAATACAGTCAGCAGTCGATTTACCTTTAATAAAACCATATAAATTTTCAGAGAATAAACCTCCAATTTTATAATCTAACCTGTTTCGTATTACCCTTTCCATCATTTTACAAAAGCAATAGGTCAGTGAAACTGGTCTAAAACCCCCATTACTCTTTCTAATAGGAATAATAATAGCAGTTTTCCAAGGCCTTGGCAATCTCCCATTGGTATATGACAAATTAAACAAGTAAACAATAGGGCTATTTTTTAACATCACAAGGCAATTCAAAATATCATATGGAACTCCGTCTTCACCTGGTGCTGTAGATTGTCCTGTATTTAATGCATATAAGATTTCATCTCTATTTATGGGAATACAAGTATCATCCTCAACATTTCCTTGACTTTCAAAAAGATCTTTTCAAAAATGTTCTCTATTTTTTAAGTAATTCCTCATACCCAGCGGCAGACTATCAAAGCTTGCAATATATTCCCACTTTTCTTTTAGCCTTCTTACTTCATCTATTGGATTTAGGTGTACAAAGGTTTTCTTTTTAATTCCTCTAATTTTATTAACATTATCCCAAATCATAGACAATTTTTTTGATTTGGATAAATTACTTAAATGTTCATTCCAATACTTTCCTCTTGCCTCCTTTCTAATTTCTTTATATAAAGTTGCAACATTTTCCAAATTTTCTTTGATTTCTGAAGTTGGATTTTTTAACCATAGATTATGAAACTTTTTTAAAACACTTTTCCATTCAATAACCAATTTATCTTTACAATAATCAGGTATATGTGACTTACCCTTTGCTTTTTGTTTTACAATATTAGAAAATTCATCTATAGTTCTTAGAAAATCTTCATAGAATTCATTTTCATCAGTTACCTCCAATACTCTATATACCTCATACCAATTTTCAATATACTTTATAAATTTTTACTTGTGAGTTTCATTTTTAAATCTATACCTTTTTCTCTGAAAAGCAGTTTCAATTTTACTTAATTTTAAATTTACACCTATAGCAAAATGATCATTAAGTAACTCATTAATTACAGTGTACTCACCAACAACTTCCCCCATATCATTTATAAGTGCATAATCTAATCTCCCACCCCAAATATGAGTGGGATCTTTATTACCTAATAATTCAAATTTATCATTTGTTTCCGTCAAACATTTCAGTCTTACCATTATTATTATTTGTTCCATTAATACTAACAAAAAATTAATGTCCTTCGTTTAAATCACCCATTATGATAATTTTATCTCTATCACTTAATATTTTGTCATAAAAATCCTCAGTTTGGAGCCCATTAACATGAATATACACGTTAATTATAAAAAATAACCATTTTTAATATTAATTTTAACTACTACATATTCTATATCATTTATTCTTTCAGCAACAATTAATTCTTCTGGTATATTATTCTTAACAAAAGTTAGTGTTTTTTGTAGCATCAGCAAGCAATTCAAAATTTTTATAACCTTTTAATAATTCCGCATTATTGTATTCACGAACTTCTTGTAAATTAATAATATCAATTTCATTAACCCAAACATAAGAATGCAAATCATTTATTCTACAGTTTACACTATTAATATTCCATGAAATTAATTTTATGATATTACTTTCTGGATTTATTATCTAATTTATGCTTAAGGCCTTCCGCATACCGTAACAAAGACTTCATTAAGTTGCTATTTGGTTTCTTTCCATAGGTAGTCAACATATTCAAAACTACCATCATTTCCTTCGTTGTACTGGTCTTTATTTCATTACAATTGACTTCACCGCCATTTTTGCCGTTTTTTGAATCTAGTGACACATGACTATTATCTCTCTTTCCTTCTATCATCAAATTATTAGCCAGACTATTATCTCTCTTACCTTCTATCATCAAATTATTAACCTTATCACTTAACTCTCCTACAGCTTTTATGACAGATTCCAGCTCTTTCTTGAAATCAGCTAAAACAGTCATTATTTTCCCAGTTTCCTCTTCCTTCTCCTTAGGAATATTCAACCTCACCTCTCGTGGTTTTGTAGCATACCTCACTTGTTGGCCGAGTTGGGAAAGTCACTGAAGTTCTGATTTCTCCTCTGTCTGCTGGTTCGAACACACAAAAGGACGAAATTTTTATCAACTAAAAAATTCCCCTAATTACTAGGTGGAGTGAATTGGATATTAAAGGACATTTGTAGCTTAATGCACGGTGATGTGATAAGAATTCATATAGTGTGTGTGTGTGTGTGTGTGTGTATGTCTGTGTATTTGTGTGTCTGTGTGCTTGTGGATGTGTGTGTGTGTGTGTGTGTGTGTGTGTACAGGGTGTAACACGAGTTTATGCAAATATATTGGGAAATGAAAGAAAAAGTCATTCTGAGCAGAAAATGTTGTTTGTACATATGAATTTTAAGGCTTCGTTTATCAATGACGTAAATTTAAAAAAAAAAAATATTATCACTATTATCACTAAATGGGCAGGTAAGATGTACAGGATGTCAGAGTGAGTAGTCTGGGATTTGGGGTTGGGTGGGGCGGGGGGGGGGGCGCTTATTAGTTGGATGGAGCTGATTAATTCACTTGTTGCTCTACAGTCTAAACAGTCTTGTTTTTCTGCCAAGATAAGTGTGATGGTAATTGCTTCATAGCAAAGAAAGTTAAAGGAAAGGAGAACGCATTTTCGAGAAGTTCGGAAGTAAGGAGGCTTTCGCGCCCGTGTTGGAGGAGCCAGTTCTCGCAGCTGTTCTGGAATCGTCGGGCGTGTTGTGGAGTGCAAACACGCGCCAATGTGTCGGGAGAAATGCCGCGATTTATGATGCAATACCTCGTCAAGATCCATCTAAGAACTTCCGGAAATCTCGCGAGTCTGTGACGCTCGCCGTAGGCTTCGCCCCCAGAGTGCCGTATAAATACGAAGGTCGAAGTTGGAGAAATTAGAGATCGTAAGAGAGAGACTCCAGTTAGTCACAGAGAGATATCCTCAGTAAGAGCCACTGGTCAGTATATCAGTGAGAGATCAGCGGCAGCAGAGATCATCCGTGAGAGATACGAGAAAAAGTAACCAACGATGGATCAGAAGAAAAGTTGTTCAAGAGTTGGTTGGATATGGTCTAGTCGTCTTCAGGAATGGACTACTGTGTTATCTCGACGCCGAGCAGACTTCAGAGAAGAAAAGGTCCTGCTACAGGTTTTGGGGAGTTCCTGCCTTACAAGTAGACTATTTTCTGCAATACAGAGTCAAGAGGACATCTGCAATTGCCGCTCTCCTTTTGTGAAGCCACCACTCCGAATTGCCAAATTGCCTCACTGTTCCCCCAGTACATGCAGAGTAAGATTCTATCTTTTTATGTAAATAGGAGATACCATTCTGCATTTACCTATGTTAGTAAGCTTGTAAATAAACCTTTGTTGTGTTAGTGTTTCTTTCTATATTCGTATCCCCAGTTTCAACTGTTGGTGTTGAAATATTTTTTTTTTATTATTTCATATCTAACCTGAAGCGGACCTCTCTCAGAGGCTGTAACATTGTGTCGACCCTTGCCAGGATATTTCGACACTGTAACACTGTCCGGGTTATAACTGTCAAATTCAGGATTCATTTTGAGGGCAAGAAACTAGAGACAATGCCTTATTGTTCCATTAATGTGGAATATGCCGATAAGGTGTTCATTTATGGGTTTTGCAACATTTCCATCTCTAGATTAGAAGGTTCTGAACTCATTTGTTTTAAATAAAAGGAAATCGGCGATTAGGGCTATGTAAAAAAAAAAACTCTAAATCAAATGTATTTTTTAGATTTTGAACAAGGAGGGAAATGCACTTCTCTCTCCATCTATGGTATTCACTGTGCTCCGATAAATGAAAGTAAGTCTAATGGAATCGCCCATCCATCAAAAACAAGCGGATTCGTTAAGAAAGAAAGAAAAAAAGCAAGAAAACGCCTTCGTTTCTGGCAGATAAAAAAGAAAGGGAACAGTATGGAAAATTCACTTTCTTCATTCTTTCCTGTCAAACGTAGCCTATTCAAACAGTAATCGGAAAAGGTAAAAAAGCTGACATTGTTCAAAGTGCAGTATCCTCCCTACCTGCATTCCCTAGTCATCATGATTAATTTCACGATATCTCATTCAGAATAGGCGTAGGCCTAGAACTGACTTCTGATTCAACAATTCTGTGACGAAGCCGCTTGACAGTTTACGCTAGAATTTAACAATCATACATAAATAAGTAAAGATAATCATTAAAATTAACCACATGAAGTCTATTCATAGGGGATTTACTAGTTTAAGGGACTGTAATGTTACGTTTTTCAATAACCTGCAAGAGAAAATCATAATTAAAAGGCTAGCAATCCAATTGCCTAACGGGCTTCATCAACCCTTCCCCCTTATCCTTGACCACTCACTCCGACATCCAGTGCCCGCCAGTTTACTGGCTCGTTTAAAATAATAGCTTTTAGCGGTTATTTTAAAAATTCACCTGACTAACAAACAAGCCTTAAAAAATATATACTCTACTTTTTCCGTATGTATAAAACAGGACTAACAATACCATTACTACGGGATATGCTACAACAGGCTCTGCATGTAGTCAAAGGTAGTCTAGGCTACATAATGTATAACGTTTTCATTACACGAGCAATAGAATAGAATTACAAGCTTAAAATAGCATAATGTATTCGTATAAAGAAAAACAAAAAGAAAAGAAAAAGAACCTCCTGCGATACTTTATGATACAAACGATGTCAGCTTCACGTATAATAGTCAGCGTCATTGACCATGGTAGTTGTGACGCCAGATATAACTCACAATCAATCAATCATGTATAATGGCAAGATGATTAACAATAATTCATCTTGTTCACGAATATAGCGTCATAATGCAATGCGAGGTTCCATGCTTACAACGCCAAGAATGCAACTGCAACTGGACTTGTCATATGGACACAGCTGTATGTTTTTAGGCCTTATTTACATACAGCAAACGCACTGCGAACACGTTAATGGAATCCTAGCCTAACAAACTCCTTGGACCCATTATATTTATATCACCATCATCAAAACTATACTTTAGACTTAACCGATCAGTTATACGATCATCAATCTTGAAGTCTCTTGTTATTTCCTTTACCTAATAGCTCTCAGTTCTTCACTTTCACTGTTTTCTTATACTGGATAGTCGCACACTACTAGTCTTAGAATTATCATAACTCATTTCTAACATGATCATTACTAATGCTTTCCTCTCTCCTGTCGACTACTATAAACTCAACAATCCTTCAAAATACATCAGCGCAAGAATGCATTTCATTAAACAGTATTTATCCATTCCCTTCAGTTATTTATGATTCAATGAATGTGTAGTATTTTGCTCTGCATTTGCTTCCCTTTTGTAAAATCCTTTGTTGCGCACTGTCCTCTGAAATCTCCCTGTGTCAATTTTTTTGCTCCTTTACTCTCTTTGACAGCCTCTTTAATCCTCCCGCTTAGCTCTCTAATGAGTCAACGCTATTCTCCATTTTGTCCTGCATCTGCTGACCTCTTGGAGGAGGATACCATTCTACAGGTTGAAAAATTCTCAAGGTTCAATGCAGTTTTCTTGTCTACCCTTTAATGCATGAGTGTAACTGCACGAGTTATCATGATGCATCTTGGTCATTGATGACGTCTTTAATCCAGGCAATTTTTCATCCGCCTAAACGTAATACTTCTATTCCCAAGTCCGTTTATTCAAACTTATAAGCTTTAGTCAAACTCAAAGATAGGTTGTAAATCCCTTATCTATAGGTAAAAGTATATTTTGTAGCTACTTTTTCGTTAACCCTTACATATTCCGTGTCTTTTTCTACTTTAAGTTGATTGAACATTTATATGAAGCTTCATTTGAAATCAAATTTTCAGTAACAAAACAAAACCATCTTAAAATAAGTTTTCTTGGGGGATGGGAAATAATTCCTGCAGGGTAACAAAAATAGAGGGCGACCATTACAAATTCACCAAAGGCCATAAACTTCAAAGGAAAGGCCTCAACTTTGCGTATGAAATTAGTTTCAGCGAATTCGAAAATCACTCTACCCTGACATATTTCAGTTAGAAACTAAATTCAAAGGTATCTGTTACATAGATAAAACTAGCAGGTGATGCGCTTGAAGTATTTTGCGAATGCATCCCTCGCATTTTGCCATCAATTTTATTCACCTGTATCAGAAACCAAATAAGTTTCCAATTTGGATGTGAATCTACACTGGCAATATTTACGTTATACGCCTTTTAGGGTATCTAAATATTTACGAATGGATTTATGGGGGTAGATATCGCCGGTTCATATATAAAAACATACAAGTAGAGGATAAGGCAGATATTTGAAAAGTTATTGCAACAAAATTACCTGAAAAATAGGATCTGTCTTCATGATTTGGGTATGGATATCGATAATCTTACGGAATATTTCCTTTGTTACAATATTTAACCTAAATATCAACTAAACAAGTAATCTACTGAATGATTTATAAAAAAACATAAAGATTAATTACGTAAATGTTACAAATCGTTTTCTTTACACATATATCTATGATTTCTTTTGCTTTTTGCATCAACAAATAGATAAAAATTATTAATGGTTTTTCATCTACTAGCTCAAACTAAAAAGATAAATAAAAATAGCGATAGATCTGTTAAAATTCTATTTAACTTCTGATCTCAATGTTCTCAGTCGTTACACGCAACGTCACATGAATCGGTTGTTTTTCATTCAATTCCTCCAGTCTAACATTCAAGGTTATCAAACTTGCTTTCTGTATTATTATCAACAATAAATCAAGCATCTCTCTCTCTCTCTCTCTCTCTCTCTCTCTCTCTCTCTCTCTCTCTCTCTCTCTCTCTCTCTCTCTCTCTCCTGATCTTTGGAATGAAATATGAAGAAAAATCTTTTCAGTCATACTTGAAGCCATACCTTTTCAACCTTTTCCCATCATCTCAGAACTCCTGTCGCCTTTGAACCTTTAATCCCAAAAAGCTTCTCATTTTTCCTCGCCTTTAGAAGTCGTGAAATCTCAACAGCTCTTTTTTTCTTAACTCTCAACTTTTTCCTGTGGTGGTGACGTACTTTTAATATTTTTCTCCAGATATTTTGGCTTCTTATTTCCTTTTGGTGTTGTTTCCTTCAAAAGCGTGTTATGAAGATGTACAAAAATAAAATATAATCTTACTATAGCTTATGGAGTAATAGTAATGGAATAAATTCTATTTTCATTAACCTGTGCTTGTATGAGTTATTATGAACATTAAAATATTGTTTCCTCTAGTTTCTATTCGGATTTATCAACGTTGACTTGAAGTGTTTAAAAATCATACAAAAATGATTAGATACAGCTAACAAAAAAGCACTTTCTTACCTAAATTTAGTAAGAAGAAGGAACTCTTTGTCTAATGGATTTTTTTTTTTACCTATGGAACTATTTACTAATTAAGACTGATATTCCTACGTAAAGCTAGTATTTTCACAACTAATAATTTCTCTTTTATTTCAAATTATCTTGAAATTGAAAAATAATCTGTATCTTATAGCTTTTGCTTTCTCTTCTGATGCCTGAAGGAATTGTTCCAAGAGTAACAATATTTTTATTTATTTATGCATTTACCATTTTAACAAGTATTCGAAATCCCCGTAACCCCATAGACATGCATATGAAACGAAAACTTAGAACGACTCTTTCTAATCTCTTTAAATAAGTAGCATCAAAACTCTCTCTCCCTCTCTCTCGGAAATATTAGTTTTTGTCAAAGTATATTCAAGGTGTGTCAGTAGTGCTTTTTCTTAGATTATCAATGTTATCTTAAATTGACAGGAACAATGCCTAAACTCGATTCGTAGTGATAGATTATATATATATAATATATATATATATATATAATTATATATATATATATATATATATATATATATATCTATAAAATTATAATATATATATATTTATATACATATATATATATATATATATATATATATATATATATATATATATATATATATATATATATATATATATATATATATATTTTTTTTTTTTAGGGCTGTTGCCTTGTATAATAAGGCGCCCTATGAGGTAATGTTAGACTTGCGATAATCTTACGCTAAGTCGGTTGGTATTGCACTTCCATATTCAATGGAGTGTCTTGGGGTTTGTAGATCACTTACGAAGTCGGTATTATCTTCTTGGTTATGACGACGATGTGTTAAACTCATGATGATTCTCTGAATTTACATGGTGAAGATCAAGTAGGATTGTACAAGTCTTCTAATGACGATAGCTTGATCGCTTCTGCCAATGATGATGGCTAATTCTATTCTCTCTACATGATAAAGCTTAGGTAAAGAGGTACAGGTCTTCTAATGACGATAGCTAACTCTATTCTCCTTCGCCTACCATCTCGGTTACAAGTTATGAAGGAAGCAGATAGTAGCTCGAACATATGAACAAACAATCAGATGGCATAGTTACATACGAACACACAATCAGATGACAGTTTCTAATCACGTAGGCCACTTGAGCTATAGGTCACGGTGTTTGTCTCAAGCAGGAAGCTTGGACTAAAGTTTATAAACAATTGAATGACTACAGGTGACGGCATGGTATCTTAGCCTACTTTTATTGTATACGTCATCTTTAGCATCTCTAGTCTGATCACATTCCTGCAAGCAATCTGGTTGACCTCTTTAGTTTTAGTCTTTTATATATATGGAATAACATTCCATATTTTTTTTTATGTAAACACTTACATTAGCTCGGTCAGCTACCAAAACCAACCACTGAATATTAATCAAGCTTGACTTGCATTTGACTTATAGGAGTGTGATACAGACACTATGTGAATATATATAGATAATAGAAAATACTTATAAGTAAAAAAAAAAATTCATGGTGTACACCAATACAGATTCAAGTAATAAAATATTAGACATAATATGCATATGATATTCGTAAATAATAGTGATCACGTGATATATACTGATACAGTTTTTCACTTCATCTCATTAAGATACATATGCTACAGAAAAATACTAATGTACTCTGATAATCGCATAGAATGAAGATTAACATGATAAAAATCATATTTTAACTGATAAAAAATTGATAAAATTATTAATGTTTATGCTGATTGATTCGTTGATTTTTATGATAACTGTTATATATCTGATTCATTAATCCATATACTAACTCATATATAACTGCAGATATTGGTAAGATAAAAGGTAACAGATTGATTATAGGCTACCTGATTTATTTTTACATATGTATATGGATTCATATAATTATGATTAATATATGTGCACTTTAAATAGATTCCCATTGCGTACACGCAAAGATATATTTAGATTCTGATATTTATGATCATTTATATATAGATTCCTAGTGCGTACACGCAAAAAATATATTTTGATTCAGTTATTTATGATCATTTATATATAGATTCCTAGTGCGTACACGCAAAAAATATATTTCGATTGTTATTCATGATCATTTATATATAGGATACATGATACTTTATATATATAGGATACATGACCGAGGTTATACTACTTCACATTTAACTAGCGTTCAAACAACTTTTCGTCCATTACACAGTTCCAGACAACCACCTATAGCCAAATGAAAGGGTCAATTTCAAATGGTTAAAACAAGGGGAAAATTTGCCTGGGCGGGTCCAACGTTCTATTTTGCGCTCATACTTGTTCTCTGCATCCTTAGCCACACGAATACGTTCGTGATGAATAAAAACATCCCCAGCACAAGTCCTTCGCCAACAAAGTAGAGTTGAATATCCTTCAGGTCGTAATTGTCGGAAGTATGTCCCTTTTGTAGTCGATTTCCGACAGCCGCCGGAGCATTCCTCATTAAAATGAGATTAACGTCGGGATACGGGTGTCGGTCGAAGAAGTCCATGATGGTGCTTATTCCTTTCACATTGTAGGCGGTTGTTACTCGACTGCCGTCGTCCGCAGCGACGAATGATTTTTTGAAGTTGCGATGTGAAATTCTCGTACTGCAGGATACTGTAACCAGGTTCCATTAATCAGCCTGCAAGTGAAATTATACTTGTCACAAGGGCAAAGTAAATTCAGACGACATCCAAATACAGGGTGGGAGAGAGCCATTAAGACCAGACTTAACCCACATGAATTCGCTGATATTTGTGGAATTCAAAAGAGTCATCTGTACAAACTTTTTTATCCATGGCGTTAACAATGAGTGAACCTATCCAGGTCTATGAGGACTGTAAAAATATCCATAATTATAAAAAATAAACAGATACCAATACGAATCCCAAAGAAAATTCGATATTACTGGTAGTAAGTTACTAGACAAAGAAGTGGAAAACGGAGCTATTTGTAAGATTGCCAGGCAACATAAGAGTCAAAGAGAATATTAATCATGATTCTGTATTTCTCTATGCTAACTGAAATGTGATAAAATCTGATCCTATGTGCCCCTAACAAAAGTTTCATATTAAATTTTCTCGTGCGCATCCTCTGAGGTTAATTTTAAAAACTTTATTAATAGGTAGGAGATGCAACGAAAAAACCCACTATGTAACTAATTTCTATATAAACTTTGGTTTTTTCAAGAAAATGTGACATTTTCCCATGAATGTTTTACTTGAATTGTAATAGGCTAATGTTGCAAGTAAATATTTCATATACATATCTTGATACTTCTAACTGTCTATGAGGTTCAGAAAAAATTAATTCATTTTGTTGTTATAGAAATTCTATTTGCTTATTTTGTTCATTAATTTTAAAATGATTGCAAGTCCTTAACTAAAGTTGCATTGCACACACGGATAAGAATAGGTTATGTGGTATGTCATGTGACCTATGAACCACATGTGAAGTTCATGAGCTAAGCATTCCTTTCTTCAGTCAATCTGCTTCGCAAGCGGAGACGGCACACACAGATGAAGCCTGTGTAAGCAGATTATTGAGGTTAAAAGGAACAAATGCTGATACGGCAATGATGACGTCGTCACTTGGCAGGAGATTGCTCTCAGCCAGCTAGGAGTTACGTTACTGCTGTAATAAATACGACTTTAGGATAGTTTTTTTTTTTCTCTTTTTTTAATACTCGACCCACACGAGAAGAATGTCTGAAAAAAAAAAAAAACAGTACCAAAATTGAACAATATATTAGTTTCATGTTGGAAATCTGCATGATTGTAAATGAATGTAATTATGTTAAATTAAATATTCCTTATTCAAACTAATGAAAAAGGTTTCCATACAAATTCTATATATATTATTAGCCCTGTATAAGATTCATATAGGATTATTCCATAGATAACATTTTCACTTCTAGACTTCCTGACTTTAAAATCTCTTTTATTTTATTTTAATTATTTATTTATTTATTATTATTTTTTTTTCATTGACTACGAATATAAATCACCGAGACAGACAATATGTCAGTAGGTTTTGATATGTGTTTGAACTTTTAGCTTATTTGTCATTACTAAAGCGTTAAGTTAGAGTTCAAATCTTTATGCATATATATTTGGATATTTAATTAACCTATGGTTACGTTTTGCTTATTGATTTTATCGTGATTCCTTTTTTATTAAAATTTGTAACCCCTTCCGACTTCTTACGGAGTGTATTATATTGACTCCACTTGTATCCATATTTATATTTTTATTTTATTTTTTATTTATTTTTTATTTATATATATATATTTGATAAATTAATGGTTGGCTTGAATATGTGGAAAAGTGTTCTAGCGGCGTACCGTATAAGGCTACTTGCGGTATCAATTCTATAGATACTAGATATGTATGATAAAGGTATTTAAAACCGCGAGAACTGCTATAATCCAGTTCGGATCCAATATCACGAGTTGTAACTCGTAAGACATTGACACTTTCTTATTTATCTCTTATTCTACCAAACCGATTGACTCTGGGCGATAAAATATGGTATTGGTTTTCATAATGGAACGGAATTCACAAACGAGTTAAGGAGATTATTATTGATTTACACCACCCGAGTCAGATTATTATTATGTGTTGAATTCCATGTTTACTGATTTAGCACTCATAAATATTCCTAACGCACTCAATTGCGGTGTTTGTTTTTAGTGCTATTAATTCTATATAACGTGTCAAGGAACTATTAACACTAAGAAGTGTTTATTCCCCCTGTCAGACTCTTAATTCTGTTAATAATTCTAAGTATATTCTTTCAAGGATTGATTTGGCACAGGATAGGCCCCTAAACTGACAGGTGTCTTAGTGAATCCCTTGTTTTCATGACACGTGTTACAATTAGTTATGTGCTTTTTATATCTGTAAGCATCGTAGGCCAGTAAAACAGTGATTTGGCTTTCTGTGACATAATAGGGAACCACTGGATGACGGAATACAACCAGTTTATGACGATTGGTATGAAAGAGATACCTGGTCGTTAGTCATCTGCTGTGTTCTTCGAGTTTTCCTCGTCACGGACCTACCTATAATATTACATTTGATTACATAATTCCGACACACATACTTTAAATATACTTTTGCTTTAGGGTTTCTGCTCGAAGTGTTTATTGGTTTGCTTAGCCGCTGACCCTGTTTCCGTTCGAAGTGTTTATTGTTTGGTGTTTATTGTTTTGCTTATCGCTGTTGACACTTGCTTTGTTCAGTTTGTAACAGTTCTGCGCTCCGACCCAGATATTCAATGCTCGCGATCTCTTCGGTTAAGGAATTTTCTTATTTAGATACGGTTTTAACAATAGGCACGGATGTTTCTATATCTTTTAGTCCAATTAATGGTTCTTTGCTGTATGGTGCGGGATTGCGGGATAATGCGTTAGCTATGATATTTTGCTTTCCCAGGTAGATATCTTATCTTGGCTCCAAAGACCTGAATGATCATTTGTCACCGAGTTCCTTTTGGACTGTGATTAAAGCCTTTGATAAAACTCGGTAAATGACTCATGGTCAGTAAGGATTTTATCAGGATAGCCATAGATTATGAACTTAAAATGTACTAGTGAGTTAAAGATACCTAGCCCTTCCTTGCCTATTACTGTATATTTACTTTCAGAGGGCTTTAGTTTACATGAATAAAAAGCTATAGGAAAGAACTGTTTATCATATTGCTGAAGTAGTATCCTCTTACCCCTTGGTCTGAGGCGTCTGTTGCAATAAAAAAAAATTCCTTATTTAAATCAGGGATTTTTAAGTTAGGTAAGCTGCATTATTCTGCTTTTAAGATATCGAACGCCTGTTGATGCTTTTTAGACCTTAATAAATCTACGCTCTTCTTCGTAAGATCTGTTAAAGGAGCTGCTATGATTGAAGAGTTACATATTTGCATACGATTGTAATACCCACTACAGCACCAAAGTGCTGTATCCCCCTTTTACGTTAATAGGTACCGGAAAGTTATGAATAGCCGACACCTTACCATGGACTACTTTAAGACCTTGACTAAACACATAAAACCTAGATAAACATGTTTGGTTTTTTAAAAACTCACATTAAGATATTTTACTCTGAGATTATTTGTCTTTGTCTCTGTAGCACTAGCTCTAGTTTATGTGAATGCACTTCTAAGGTATTTAGAAAAGATTATAAGACCAACCATATAAGCATGTAGGGTATCCCCTAAAAGTCTCCAAACACTATATTGTAATTGGGGCGCAACATAAGCCGGAGGCATACGTAAAAATTGATAATGTCCCCTGAGTGTGCTGAAAACGGTATATGAGGTACAATCACTTAGGTAATGGTATCAGGTAAAAGCCTCTAAGTAAGTCAAAGCTGGTGAAAAATTTATTCTAACCTAACAGAGATAAGATGTCGTCGGTACATGGCACTGGAAACTATCGGGAGTCGTTTCCTTGTTTAAGCGACAGAATCTACGCAGATACGCCAAGTCCGATCTTTTATGGCATGATGTTTGAGGGAAAAATTATATGGGCTTATTTGATTTCCTAATGACTCCTATTACTAACATTTTTCAACTTCGTCATTTATCTCTATTTTGAAATTTCATTCAGAGTTTATACGAAGGTACATATATAGCTTTATGTTTGTCCTTAGACCGTATTTTGTGTTAAATTACATCCGTTTTCCCCAGAGATCACTCGCTAGTGGAGAAACTTCCTGGTATTCAGATAAAAGATAAAAATTCTGCTGAATCACCTCTGCTTGAATGACTTTATGGATATTACTTTAGATAGATTATCAGAGAGATTCATCTACGACTGGTTGGGCGGGATTAAAAATTAGCAACAATAAAAAATGCGATATTTATAACTTCCGTATCCACGATATGTATACGTTTGTGGATCACTAGATTTAACTTGTTGCTGCTAGTCAACCGTGTCTAGGGCTTTGTTCGCGGAAATCGTTATATTTCAGAGTGTCGGGAAGGATTAAAATTTCATTTCCCGGCAAAGTCTTTTTACACGCACTAAGACATTCGAAGGTGCATGCTTCTCGAGATTTTGCGTGCAAACTGCGACTGCGGGTGTGGGAGAATTCTGTTGGGTCATTTGAACAATGTTACGATTTATGAGACAAATGTATAGTTCCTTTATATAAGTTATTATTTGATTAATTGTCTCTTTTTTGTTCAAAGTAATTTTAATATGTTTGAAGATTTATAGGATTTTCCTTTGATAAACACGACTTATTTTGCAGGATGTAAGATAATATTTTGTATACCCCTAGATGGATCTTACAATTACACTAGATACAGATCAATGTTTTTTATAACTATAGAGGTATCTGTAAGCGCTCGCTTATCCGGACTTCTCATTAGGGAAGTTCAAACAACAGACGGTGAGTCTGTAAATACAGGATATTACGTGTACTAAATGTATAAAACAAGATATTCTAATTTTTACGGCGCGTACAGTTGGGCTTAATCCACCAGTATTTATAATAACTCAATGTATTAAAATTACGAAAACCTGCTCTGATTACTTGATACGGTCGTGTTATTCATACGAAAATTCCTTTTAAATTTTTCAACATCGCTCTCCCTTTCCGCTGAAGTCGCTTAAATGGAATGTGCTTTGCTTGTTACACTCGGCAGATTTAACTGACCTTGACCGCTTGACTAGATGACATAGTAACCAAGTATGCTTTAAGCACGATTTGTTTGTTTCTGGAAGGGCTACTGTTTACCTATTTCTTTTTGTAATAATTAGGATCCTTCTCTTTATTACCATCGGCAACGTATTGTATGTTTTTAGCATTATATTGCTGCTAGTTACGTATAAAGCAAAGAACGATTGAATGACGAACTATTAGGAATTGAGCGATTACTATTAAAATAAGTTATCTCTTCTGCATTCAATATTAACTGTTTGTAATTGCTGTTGTTTACTTCACTCTTTGCTAAAATTTGAATTAGTGAGGGATCCTGGTCAGCGCATTTAGCCTAATGTAAGTTTTTTATAGACATGTTATTCCTTGCAATCCAGCCGTATTTTTAAGTTGAGTCATTGAGTTTCGATATTTTATATAACTCAAAAAACTCAAGGCTAAAACTGCGATCGGGACTTGCAAAGGAGCATTTATTGTCATGACCCGAAATAGTGTTACCTCTAATTTATCTAGATTTGTACGGGTGTTCCACTTGTTTTTTGTGTGTATTCTTATCACTACTGTGCCTAACGACCCTATCCATGCATCTGTATAAATACAGACGTCCACTGCGTAAACACATATTCACTGTTTAATATGATTTGTTACGTAAGGGATTAATAATCACCCAAAATGATAAAATTAACATAGTATATGATTATGATATTTCAGTAGAACTTCTGGAAACACACTCAAAGATAAAAACTTGCAGTAGCGAAATCTCAATGCTGTAGATAATTTCTGTAAAAAGTAAGATTAAGAATGTCTCGTAACTTCAGCCACAGGCATAACGAAATTCGACCTGCAAAGGAAACACTCAAAGTTACTCCAAATGAATAAAAAATTTTACTTAGCTTGCTTTTGTGGGAAGTCACGGTGTTCCGATAACAACACACGGCGTTGGTCCTCCTTCTCTATTTAGCAGATGACCTGGTTTTTTGGCTTGAGTTTCCCCCGTGCACGATGTTTGGATGATTCGAGCCCTTGTAGATCCGATGCTATAGACGCGTTCGGTTTGTTTCTTGAAGTGCCGGAAACGCTCAATAACGATGTTTTCTTGAATGATTCTAATGAGAGACGAAGCTTGCGTTGCCGTAGGAAAAAGGACACGTCGGTTTTGTTTCTTGAAGTTATTCACTAAACAATGATACTAAGTTGCTTGAAGAATCTGCTGCTTTCGTCGTTGTTGAAGAGTTCTTATGTGATACTTCATTATTCTGATTTTTCTTCGTAGAAGTTGTAGAGTTCTTCTGGACCGCTGCCACCACTTTTAGGGCTGTTGCCTTGTATAATAAGGCGCCCTATGAGGTAATGTTAGACTTGCGATAATCTTACGCTAAGTCGGTTGGTATTGCACTTCCATATTCAATGGAGTGTCTTGGGGTTTGTAGATCACTTACGAAGTCGGTATTCGTAATAATCTCAGTTATAAGCTCCTTGTCTGAACCGTGACTTGCACAACCAATTGTTTAAGGGTAGATCTTTTTCTTGTCCATTCGCCATCTGTA
>NC_061100.1:68587766-68592766 GCF_015104395.2 Macrobrachium nipponense
TGTTCGTTTTATTTTACATTCTTACTGAAGCTTTTAATAAGACAATTCATTTTAATGTAATTTTTTAGTGATTTCTCATCCTTGTCATTTTTTCAGCCTGAAGATGAGGTTTTAAACCTCGAAAGCTCGTTTAATAAAGAATGTTCTTCCTGGTCTTGGCACTGTTATTTATCATCAAGCTATATATATATATATATATATATATATATATATATATATATATATATATATATATATATATACATATATATATATATATATAGTATACATTATGAATGCGTATATGTGAGTGTACCTGTATGTGAGTTTCTATGATAACGCTTACAGATTCATGGAATTATATTGGTAAAGATAGTATAATGCGTTAATGGTATTTTGAACAATAAATTTTTTTAACTTTCAAAATACTATAGTAAGCCTAATTTATCTATACCTACTGAGATACCATATTTCTTTTTGAAGAATAACAATTATATGAAATTTTAGGCTACAAACTGTTAGCTAAAGCAGGCTGCGATTCACTCAGTACCAAAAAATATCCAGCTTTTTATTTTTAGTTACGAAAGCTGATACTTTAACAAAATGATATAAGACTAGCATTGTCAGCATTTAGAAATTTATTTAAATGTTATTTACTGTCCCACTTGTTTAAAAAAAAATATGTCAAATAGGGTATATACGTAAACGTCTTCCCTTATATACTATACATGTAATTATGAATATTGCACATTTTCATAATTTTCGAAGGTTTCACACAGGAAGACAGCTGTAACATTAACGCTTTATGAATATTGAACAACCTTTTTATATACCCATAAAAATTGTTAAAGGTGCAGCAACCTATACGATGCTTTCAGCTCCAATTAATTTTATGGGATATTAAATAACAGAGATTAGTTTTTGTTTCACAATTGGCGGTAAAACCGTTATAAGGATACTCATAATAGGCTTATAAGTAATACTTTTTATCACTGAAATTACGTATGACCAATAAATATAATAGTGTAATGTTGGAGTAACTTATTTTCATTGGATAACGATTTGTAAAGAAAGCAAAGATTTTATATTCATACCGCATGAGGCAAATACTGCATTATTCATCTTCGCCTTCAATCGCATGATACATACATGCACACATACACAATAATGCACACGCATTATGAATTTATGTATTAATGTATATATATATATATATATATATATATATATATATATATATATATATATATATATATATATATATATATATATATATATATATATATATATATATATATATATATATATATATATATATATATATAAGGGTGGGCTCTATCAACCACATATATCAAGAACTCGGGGTTGGCTCCTGCTCCCAAGAGGATACCGTGATTAACGTTCAACAGATCTTCCAATTATTATTTCATAATAATTGTCTTGGGGGGAAGTACTTGTAAAGATTTCTCTTTACCCATTAATTACGATCATGTACCACATCTATTAATGCAGTAAAAATCTCATGTATATATTTGTATGTAGAATATCCTGGCCTTTTCACCAATATATATTTTATCATTGCATGTACATTATGTATCTCACTCAGCGTGCGGGTCACAAGACCTGAAGTCGGGCACCATGTTTCCACTCACACACTGCTATGAATACGCTTTGTCCAGGTAATAAATCAGTCAGTACCCTGTTCTGTCTTCTTTGACCTCACAACATTAATTCTATGCTCAAAGTGAGGATATGAATTCTAGCATAATATTGAATGCGAATGCTAAGATGATTGGGATAGGAATATGCAAAATAAATACAAACTTTGACAGTGAATTGGTTATTCTTTGCTTTAAAGTGAGAGTAAGCATGATGTGACTGTTCCTAGATTTGTCTTTCGTAGCTAAAAGGACTTTGCAAAATTCACCGGGGAATATGCCCACTTTCCCAGAACATCATTACTTTATCAATGTTATCACTGCACTTCCTAGCTAATTTCTAACCACGTAAGACCCTTGGTCTTTTTCCTAGCATGCAATAACAACAAAGTCTGATGCATGTGCGTAAAAGGCGGCTTTCTTTCTTGTAAAGGTAGTGAAGTGTAGGACAATTCAGACACTTGTCTGCTGATATGTATATGCAATTTATGCTAAAACATTTCTAGACTCAAATATTGCAATGCAATATAAAAGCAAAGAAGATACTTATGTAAGGACAACGCCTTATCGCAAATTCCTCTGTATTTAATTCTACAATCGCGTTGGTCTTACTTCCCTCCTCAAGAGCGTTCAGCGGAATTCCGCTAATGTATATATCTTATAAGATCATGTTTTGTGTACTTTTGTATTCTAAGTTATATGTCTCGCAAGAAACACAAATCGGCTCTTGCCGACCCACTTTTACTCTCTCGCGGGTCGGATACCACATTTCTGCCCGCATGCTGCATATTTGAATTTCCTTACCTGTAATAAAGATCAGTACACTTCTACCTGCCTCTTTGTTCACACCTCACAACTGGTGACCTCCCGGTTTGGACGGTGACCCAAGCGGTTTTGGCTAAGCCATTAAGGAACTAACTACCACTGCTCACCTTCAGAGATCTTTAGCGGACTCATACGATGCCTCAGTTTAGATCTCTGAAAGCTCCTACCATGGAAAAAAACAACACCTCTAACGGAATAAATATGGCATACCTTCCCCAGGTGTGTTCAGGCGTTCCTCAAACGGTTTGACCCGCCATTTACGACTCCTGTCGACCGTTTTGTGAGAGTGGACAATGGATGAAGACAGTTCCGCGCAAGAAACCCAGGCCTCCTCTGCCTCAACAGCATCCTCGCACACAGCTGCCGCTCAAGCTGTCGAACTGGCCCCCTTCACAACACCGAACCCAACTGTCTGGTTCATCTGAGCTTATGGGCAATTCCGAGTCGTGGGACTCTCAGACAAGGTACTGTAGGCTGACCTCATCATGTCAGTCCTCCCGGCAGAAGTATTCCACCAAATAACCCCCTGGCTGACCGGTCGGGCACAGACCGAACCTGTCACGCTCAACGAATTGAAGACAAGACTCGTGACAGCCTACTCCACTCCCATCGCGGAGAAAGCCGCCCACCCCCTTGGCCTAGTTACAGACCCGATGTAAGGCGCCGACCCACAGGAGGCCTGGGACACGGTGATGGGCCTCCTTCACCTGCCCGAAGTAGGTCCCGACGGGAAGAAGAAGGAAATCTGTCTGAGCCGCGAAATATTCCTGCGGCAACTCGAGCCAGATGTACGAAGACAGCTAACAGATGCGTACACCCTCCCCGACGACGAACTATTGGAGAAAGCTAAAAAGCTGACGCTGTCGAGCAAGGGTGCAAGGCTCTCCACTCCCCGATCCTCCGTGTGCTTAGCCGCAGAGAAGGGAGAAGAAGCAAAAGATGACTCACCGCAAGAGATCGGCGCCGTGACCCAGAGGAAGTCCTCCCACAAGCAGCGGGGGGAAAACTCCTGGTGCCACTACCACCAGAAGTTCGGAAGGTACTCCAAGAGATGTGAAAGCCCCTGCACCTTCCAGCAGCCAAAAAATGGCGACGGCAAACAAAATCAAAGTTGCTCGTGGCTGTGGCCTCATCGGAACCACACACCGTAGGGTTTTATGTCTGCAACGCGATCTCCTGCCGGAGGATGCTGGTGGACAATGGGGCCCTGCACTTGATATTCCCGCCATCAGGAAAAGACCGCAGCTGCAAGCCTGACAACCCAACCTCCTCGTCACCGCAAACAGGACCCCCATCCACTCCTACGGCACGAAGTCCCTCGAGATATCCATCTACGTCTGGCGTTTCACCATCGCAGACATCAGGATTCCACTACTGGGGGCGGATTTCCAGGCACATAACGGCCTCCTGGTTGAAGTGGGTCACAAATGCCTCCTCGACATGGGGACATGCTGTTCCCTACCGCTTGCAGCGGGCCCAAGCGCCCCCACAATTTGCACCATCGCCCCCCACAAGTACAGCAACCTCCTGCAGGAATTCCCCGAAGTTTTCAAACCGGAGCTTTGTCAGGTGGTGGGGACGCTGCCCAAGCACAGAATATTCCACCACATCACCACCACGGGGCCCCTGACGCACGCAAAGTTCCGACGACTCCCTCCGGGCTGCCTTCAGGATGCAAAAAGGGCGTTCTCGGAAATGGAACGAATGGGTATCTACCAGAAAGCATCAAGCCCTTGGGCTTCGCCCCTCTACATGGTACGGAAGCCTGACGACACTTGGAGGCCCTGCAGAGACTACAGGAGACTACAGGAGACTCAACCTTGCTACGATCACCGCTCACTACCTCTTGCCAAACATGCAGGACTTGACTGGGGCCCTCAATGGAGCTAAAATCTTCACAAAAATGGACATTTTAAAATCTTATTTTCAGGTTCCAGTGCATCCTGAGGACGCTCCCAAAACCGCCATCATCATGCCCTTCGGCTCCTACGTCTTCCATTACTCCACCTTCGGCCTTAGAAACGCAAGGGCCACCTTCTAGTGCCTGATGGACAGCATCCTGGGGGACCTGCCCTTCTGCGTCTGCTACGTCGACGATATTTTGATCTTTTCCAGGTCCCTGGAGGAGCACCTACACTATGTCCGAGCAGTTCTGAAATGCCTGCAGGAAAATGGGCTGGTCATCCGATTCGACAAGTGCACCTTCGGCGCCAAGAGGGTGGACTTCCTTGGACACGAGATCTCTGCAGCAGGCGTGCGCCCCATGGCCTCATAGGTGGACACAGTGCAGAAGTTTCCGACGCCAACTACGGTCAAGGCCCTGCATGAATTCATTGGGATGGTGAATTACTACCGCCGGTTCATCCCTGACGTCGCCTGCACCATGTCCCCTCTAACACAGGTCCTGAAGGGCAAACCATAGAACCTGAATTTGGAAGCAGAATAAGCGCAGGCCTTCCACGACACGAAGATGGAACTCGCCAGAGCCGCAACCTTGTCCCACAAGGACCCCACTGTGCCCTTATGCCTCACCACTGA
>NC_061100.1:68600266-68605266 GCF_015104395.2 Macrobrachium nipponense
TCGGAGTTACACGTTTACCGAATGAATAATGAGGTTCATATCCTCATTACAGGTGGTGTCAGCTGGTGAAAAAGCGGTATAAAAGTTGTTTTTTTTATGCCTAGGTACGCTAATGAAGAGATAGGTGACCAGTTAAATGTAGAGGGGATTGTTAGATTTCAGTTGCTAAGTGAAAGGGGTAGAGAAATATCCATCCGTGGGATGTGGGCTGAGGAAAGAAATTCTATTAGGGTCAGCATTTTGCCCAGAGCGAGACGCTTCAAGGAGAGGGGAATGGTCAGTTAGTACTGATATGTTTGTGAAGTGTGATTCTCGAGATTCCCGTGCGAGTTACTGGCGTGTCGTACGCGAAATCCAGAGTTCTTTTTGTTCCCATTATGGAGTGGTGAGTGTTAAAGAATATTGTTTATGTTTTTTTTAAATATTTCAGTGAAACGGGACTGGTTTAAGAGGTAAAAATTTTTTTTTTTTCTCTTTCCCCATAGTAGCAGAAGTGACGTGTTTTTCTTTATTGGCGCGTGTTTAGAATAGACACATTCGTCTTTGTTTAACACATAAGGGTGTATAAAGATGTTTTTCATGCATGTGAACTATGCTTGGATAGCATATTTCGCTTGGAGACAAAGCGGCCACTGAATTTTACGGGCTCAGCACATTTCTGCTAACCGGTGCAGAGAGGCGCGTTGCAAGGGGAGTATGGCCTGCCTCGGGGGATAGTGCATGGGAGGGTACTACTGCCTGCCTAAGGGGGTTTGCAAGGAGATGGGTACTGGTGTATACCTTGGGGGGTTACTCAGACACCGTTCAAGGGGGGTGTTCTAACTGGAGGGGGAAACTTTTTTTTTCAGTGGGGGTGAACTCCTCCTTCCTTTTTTTTCTTTGTCGGGCTGTTGGAAGACGAGTTTGGCCTTGACAATGAATGCTAGGACATAAGCTGATTGATTAGTTGATGAAGTGAAACGCCCGTAGAGTTTTTATTTAGAACAGAGATTTTCTTTCTCATGGATGAAGAGAAAAGGAAATAAAAAGAGATTTTCTTTCTTGCGAATGGAGAGAAAAGAGAATTGAAATGCATTGTATGGGTGTATGTTTTCCTTATGCCTTGGAATACACAAATATAATGGGGATACACAGATTATTATTTTTTTTTTAATTGTGTTTGAGGGATTACTTTCAAATGCCGGTGATTGGTGTTGTATCTGTGTTGTGTGGCAATGGTGGTGTATCTTGAGGTTCAGCATTACTGGTGTATGCTATTTGAATTTCACCCTTACTTGGGATCTTTGCAAGATAATTATTGCTATGGAGAATTATTATTGTTATTATTAAAAATTAGTATTATTTTATGAGATGTGTCACGGGAGGGCTGCTTAAGTATAATTATCATTACGGGAGACTTGTTTTACGAGATATTTGAGATATTCATGGGAGATTATTTTATAATTATTACAGATAATTATTCATGGAGAATTATTACAATGAATTAATGGGAGAAATCTTGGGGTTAATTATTTGTTGAGTTTTTGTAACTTTGGAGAATATTTCAGTCATTCATGAGTGATGAGTTTTGCTGAATCTTGATGAATCTGACTGAATCTTGGTGAATTGTGTTGAATCTTGCTGAACTTTTGGTGAATTTTGTGCTGAATCCTTGGAGAATGGACAAGCATTAACATTGGTGATATTTTTTGTACTAATACTAGTGATTTTGATGATAGCAATTTTGGTGATTTTGCTGATAGTGATATTTCTGATACTGATTTATTTTATACTAATACGTGGGTGCTGTAATGCTATCAAGGGTGGTGAGATCTTTTTTGAATTTGGGAGGAACTAACAACACATTATTTTTTGTTTCTCTTTTTTTTATGAGTTCATCAGATAATTGCTTGACATCTAGTGAGTCACAGGAGATAGTTGATAATGCCGTTGATTTTTCTTTTCTCCTTTTTTGGAAGTTAGCCATCGCTGACACAAGTTTTTATATCATGGGTGAATTTGAATTTGTTTTTTCTCTCCAGTTGGTGTGAATATTTTTTAATATCTCAGTTCATTACTTAGAGTAATTGTTCGGGAACGTGTTTGTATTACAAGTATTTGATGCTGTAGAGAAATTTACGGGAGAATTCTTGCATGGTTTTGTACGCATACGTAAAGGCACTACATTTTTTTTCTCTGGATATTTGTGTTCCAGAAATTGTGAGTTTTCTTGCACAATACCTTTGTTGTGTGTGAGAGATAGGAAACTTGGTTAAGTTTTCTAGTGGCCTATATTGTAGTACATATGGAGAAGTCTTTGCTTAGACACTTTGAATTTGGAGTTCTGTTATAATGAGTTGTGGCACATTGGTGATTTTTTCTAGAATTTTCTAGACAGTTTTTATTTGCCGAGTTTTGCCCTTTTTCAGCAATTATGCTAAGGAGTGAGTTTTATAGTTTTTGACTATAACATTGAGTTATTCCCTGGAGAATTGAGATATATTATTTTGGAGTTATAATTTGAGATATAATATATTGGAGATATATTTTTGGCCATTTTGATATTTGCCAATGGTGATGAGAGCTATGTTTAGTTCAATTATTTTGCAGCCATCTTTGTTGCAAATGGACACACGTATTTGGAGATTATGGGGCAATATTTGTGAGTGTGTGAGCTGGATGCTTTGAGTGCACATTCTTTTTGGAGATATATTTTTTTGGAGCCTTGTTTAATTCCACAAGGAGTATTGGGGAAATAGAGGTAAATATTTTTTTATTTGCCGAAATAGAGGTGATTATTCTTCATTCCTGGAGTGGTGTTTTTTTTTATTAACATGTGGCTATTGGAGAAATAAGAGGGAATATGTGGATGTGGTTATTAACCAAATGGAGGGAATATTTTTTTTTCACCAGAGTGCTCTTATTATTAATATGGTGTCACATATTTATATATGGAAGTGGAATTAATCTTGGGCGGGTGACCCTTTTTTTTTTGTGGTTATGAGAGTTTTGTTTTCTCGAGCAAAGAGAAGATTTCTGTGGTTCTTTCTCTTTGATTTCGTGACTATTTGGAGGCGAGTGGCATTACTGCATTGTGGTCCTATGGAGATGTGTACATTTTTTATGTTCACAAGTGTATTATTTTGGAGGCATATAATTGGGCTGTGTCAAGTTAAGTCTTCGAGACAGTCTTTGAACACAGTCATATCCTGGAGTTAATTTTGTGAAATATGCTTACTTCGTGCCAGTACAGACCATTCTGTTTTTTGAGAATCATGAGTTTCCAGACTTGTGTGTCTGACTGGACATTTTTTATGCTGCTGTTTGAGCACATGTCCGCAGGTGGATTTTTTCTGATGACAAACGCTGCATTGAGTCCGCTGTGTGCTGACTCTTTTCCTCTGATGGTGATTGATCAGAATTATTGCAATATCTGTAAATGTTGACAATAGCATTTCACGAAAGCGCATGTGTGAGAGTTTGCTTTCTGGCAAATTCCATAGCTATTCATGGGGCATTTCTTGGGAAAAATGCGGGGTCATGTATATTATACATGTACTATGTATTTTGTGATTGGGGAATTTTACTTGTGATTATCCTTTTTATTTTGCTTCCTTTTCCTATGAGAGATGTAATTGGGGGATTGAGATTAAATAGCATTTCTTTTTGGACGGGAGATGTAATTTTCCGGGGGTTGTTATTTACGTAAATGGGAGTTTGACATTAAGTTTCATTGTGATTAATTGTATGAGCAGTAAAGGGGTTTTTGCTGCTAAGCATTGGAGATTTTTACTGATTTTGTGAGTTGCTGTAATATTAGAGCTTGAGGGAACATTTTTTGGGTCTGGGCTTGTTACGTGATTTTTTTTTCCTTGGGCTCATTGTGATTTTTTTCCTTTTGTTTTTTTTTACTTATGAGAATATTCGAGTTTGAAATGTGAGTGCAGAAGTCTGTGGAGTGGCTGTGAGTTTTTGGATTGTGTGTGTGCTGATGTGTGGATCTGGAGAATTGAGTTGGAGAACTTGATATTTTTTTTTTTCTTTGAGAGTTGTGACAATGACTTATGATCTAGTAGTCATATTAACCTGTTAAGTGTCCGCCCCGGATGAGCTCGCTGCTAACGTACCGTCACGCTTTTTTTGTAATCAGCGATCATAGCACTGATGATAGTTTTTCAAAGTTAATATTGATTTTTATCCTTATTATTCATACTGTAGTTAAGTGTAGGAAATTATTAAATGTTGGAGTAAAAAAAAATAATACTACAATTATTTTATTTCAAAAGACTTCATAATACTGAATGAAAAATATTATACATACATGCACTATTATTCTTTCGTATGCCAAACTCTAAAGCAACGGGCTACACAAAATCCTACTTCACAGTGTCAAACCATCTATCTATGTACTCGTGATTGTGGAGACAAATGTTCTACATTCTCATCTAGAAACTGATATGCAAATCTGTTTGTTTCTTTCACGAGGTAATCAATGATTTCATCTTCAAAATATTTCTCAAAATATTCTAATGAATTCTCTTTATCCTCAACTGTAAATTTCACGCTGGGATCAGCCTCGGCTAAGAAAAGTCATCTTCACTCCCTCTATTGGAAGAAAAGTTTGTATCCTCATCACTGGAGGATTCAGAACTAGAGCTCTCATCATCAAATAGGTTATCAATATCAGACTCCTCATCTAGTATTTGATTGATCTCACCTGAAGAAATATGCCTCCTCTTTGGGACATTCATTGTGAAAGACGCGAAAACCTATTTGTCTCGATAAACGTCCGAAGCGTATTGAAAGAAAACCAGCAGGGACAGTCAGTTTTCTAGCATAAGCGACCACCAGGAAAGAGTTGCCAGGCTGGAAATAAGTTTCCCGTGTGCTGAGAGTGTTACTAAATGATGTTCCTACACTTTCTATACGAGTAAACGTATTATTACGGGGCTGACGGCTTGACAAGCACAGTTAAAGTCTTGAACGTAATATCCCGTTGAAGGCGCTACCGAGTAGATCGC
>NC_061100.1:68612766-68617766 GCF_015104395.2 Macrobrachium nipponense
AGTATCATCCATGAACCTCGGTATTACCCTTCATATCCTTATTTACCTAAATACCATGTATATGCACATATTGAATAAAAATTCCCGGTATCCTAGCCGTTATGCCACTAATGCCTGTATAGACCAATATCCCATTCCTCCTACATGCAGGATGTCCCAACAAAAGTCTGTTGTCCAATATGGCCCCTTTTGTCACCAAAAATGGTTCTATTAACATCCGACTGCTCAGTGCAATCTATGGGCTTGCACATCACACACCGTCTCTGCTGAGGGTTTCAGAGGGTATTCGGAAAACATGGACTGATATAGACCATAGACCATTAAATTAACTGAACCTCCCGTATCTATAAAAATTTGGATCTCCACATCACCTACTGTTCCTTGTATTATTGGTTTCGGCTCTGGGGCACCCACAACCCCCGAGACCACAATGGCACGTACACATCATCTGTACCCTTTTTGTTGATTGGGTTTCCCAAAATTTCGCCGATCTCTTGGTTCCTTTGAGTGACCTGCTTCGGGAGCTGTTGTACTTCAACTTCCTGAGTTATGAAGTGTGGGTCTTGCATCCCTCCATTTTTGAGATGGATGGACAAGACTGCCAAAAGTGATACGAACTTTTGCCTGCTCCACAGTACTCTACTCTGTATTATTTCTTGGTATGTCCTTGCCTAAAATAGATGAACAACGCAAATTTTGCCTTAGATCCATAGAACCCCTATTACATAAAAATATATTCCACGCTGGCACACCTAAATCTCTTTGTGTTGAGTTCCTTGGTACGGTCCCATTAAAAAAAGTACGATTAACTGTGGGACATTTTGACATGTGCTTCTGAATGGTGGGGAACATCATCAACGGAGGAAGGAAAGAGAGAGAGAGAGAGAGAGAGAGAGAGAGAGAGAGAGAGAGAGAGAGAGAGAGAGAGAGAGAGAGAGAGAGAGATAAGGTATCAGAGCAATGCGATCAGTCTCTCTGTGAGCAATTTTTGCTTATAGCGCATAACCTAGCTTTTCTGAGACCCCGACTGCTGATTCAAACAGTATTTGTTCTATCCATGTGCCCCTACTCAAAGAAAACGAATGCAGCACATCTGCAATGTATTTTCCCTTAATATAATTTCCCACCAGAGGAAATAAAAAAATAAACAAGTTTGATAATCACATCCCATGTCCCCTCACTTCAGTTGCAATACCTCCAATAATGCAAAAAATAAAAAGGATACGCAGTCCTTCGAAAGCGAGAGAGAGAGAGAGAGAGAGAGAGAGAGAGAGAGAGAGAGAGAGAGAGAGAGAGAGAGAGAGAGAGAGAGAAGAATAAAAAACTCAACACTCACCTAAATTCCTCTTCTTTCACAGCATATCTACTTTGGTAATCCCTTTAAAACAATACACACCCCCTATTCCACTACCCATATATCTGACACTGAAGCAGAAAAAAAAATTCTTTGTGTGTTTGCCCTGTCCGAGTTCCAGTTTTATTTTAAACCCGTTGCTGCAATCTCTTAGCAGACATGAATTTTTCATTGCTTAATTATGCTTAATTTATGCCTAATTGCACCTTAATTGCTCCTAATTAAGCACTACACTGCCACCACTATGACAAGGCCTATCTAAGGCCTTGTGTAAAAAAGAAAACCTGGTAATGTGGACCCCCTCTCAAATAGATGTCTGGCACCAACATTAATTAAGAAAACCTTCAACCAGCATCTCTACTTCTATCTTCAATAACATTAAATTTAGGCTAAAACAAACTCCAAGATATCTAAAATAGAACCTTTATTTCCCTCAAAAGGTAACATGATAAAAAAAAAAAAGACAATTACTCAGAAAAACCCAAAACACGAGGTGTAATCACTCCTAGCAAAAAAAAGAAAAAAAAGAAAATAATAATAATAATCTCAAATGAATTCCATACACCATTTCCCAACAAGACTCATTAATTCACATAATTATCTATATTTCCCCTCTAACTGAGAGATAAGTTCCAGTCAAAAACAAAGTAAAGAATTCCCATTATATGTGGCGACATTGAATCCACATTTTTCTGCAGATCTTCTGTGTGCCTTCTCCTTAGTTTTCCTTACTGATAATCACTTAAAGAGTCTTCCGCCTAATGAATCGCCTTTCACCTGATATCTCATTATATTCCACTCTCACGGGTCCTGGTGTCTATGTGTACGAACAGGCTAAATCCTTCTGGAAGCTTCTGTTTGGATATCTTTGTGACATAACGACCAGGTGACACTTGTCATGTAGTCCACCCGCTAGGTCAATTTGCACACACCCGCTCTCGTCTCCTCGATTTGATCTGTTTTACTTCGTCAGCATCCCCAAAAATATTCACTGATCCACAGATTGAGATATTGAAGCTTTTTCACACACATGGTAGCTTGTTGAACATTACAATTTCTTCTCTATGAGGTCTACTGATCCCTACATTCATATTCCTAACTATCCTCATAGGGCAGGTAATATGTATACAACTAAATGGCATCCCGTATGGTAGTTTGAAAACCTCATTGCCAACTTTTGGAAGGTGCAATCAAATTGTATGGATTGGGATCGTCCTCCGACCAACTCTCAAAGTGGGTAACAGTGTCTTCTATATTTAAGGAAAATTTTGAAGGCCTGGAAACCTCATCCAGAAAGAACTGATAAACAACTGGAATGTTGTAGACTCTTACCACCATCCCTTCCAAATGGAAAAGACACACAGTAAGAAATATGAATAATCGTGTATTTAATATTCATATACATTCCTCATCTTACCAGTTATATTAATGTTATAAGTTATGGAATTTGTGCAAGTGCATGGTTAAATGAAAAGCCATTAATTGATTCGCTTGACAGATGTGAACAGATCATGTGTTTACTTTGGTATTCATTCACGATTAGTCATTAAGTAAATTAACCAAAGATGAAGTTCATCGGCCCTATGTTCTCTTTTTTTTTTTTTTACCTTGAAATTTTTTTTATTTATCATGCAGATTATATTACATGATATAATATAAAACATCATTTGTTGAAATTTTTAGAAAGAATATTTCATGAGAGTTTACAAGTATTTCAAATACTTGGGATCTACTTTAAGCCAGGAGGTGAGAAGATTAAGTTGAAAACTGGATAAAAGCAACCTGATAGAAAGGGAGGACGATGGCATGGGTAGTATATAACAAAGGAATACACAATACGAAGGGAATAAAAATACACAATTTACAATACACAATACAAAGGGAGTAAAAATCTAATGTACCAGGGACCTTCCTGCGTGAAGGACTGGGAAGTGAAGACCTTTGAAATGTCAGAGTAATAAAGATTACTGATATGGCAAACGAGTTCAGGTTGTGATGGTTTGGACATTTGGTCAGGGTGAATTAGGAGGAAAGAGTGACGAGGGCTTGAGTGGAATCAGAATAGGAGTAGAAGGTTGAGAGGGAGACAAACGATTAGATAGCATGTAAGAGTATGAATATTTGGAGAAGGAATCAGCAGAGGAAGATGCTTTCGATAGAAATAGTTGGAGAAGGTGCATCAAGCGACTCCTTACCTCAGGGAAAGCGGTCACTATGCTAATGATTATTTGTCGATGTATTTGTTTGGTTATATGGTGTTTTTACGTTGCGGAAGCAGTGGTTATACAGCAACAGGACCAAGGGCTTCTCGTGACTTCCGAACCACGTCGAGAGTGAACTTCTATCACCAGAAATACACATCTCACACCTCAATGGAATGCCCGAGAATCGAAATCGCGGCCACCAAGGTGGTATGCCAACATCATACCGGCCACGCCGCTGAGGCGCTTATTTGTCGATGTAGACTGTCTATGAAGTAATAACTCGTTCTCGGGACAAGCTGCATAGCTTCCTGGAATTCGTATACCCTTTTTCTATTTCTACAGTGGACAGTTTACAATTGTCACATTGACGCTATCTTACACCTAAATGATGACTAAAATCCATCTGGAGTAACAATACATCCAATCCAATTTTTGTCTGCAGGATATAAGGCAAATAAATATAAAAAAAAAATATACATCTCAAATTTGTTGTAAATTTCCTTGAATATTAAAGTACAATATGTCATTTGGATTTATCACATGTGTTTCTTCTTATTTTGTTGACGAGGAGGTCCAGAGCCTCATTTCATTTGACCAATTTTTCAAAATTTTCAAAAAAAAAATGTAACTTCAGAAGAAAAGAGCATGTCATTTGCAACGACACCGACGAAAAAAGTGCACGTTAGAAATTGTCATTTGACTTCAAAAAGTGCTTTTCCATCGATCCCTAACCAATTGAGTAAAACAAGTAAAAATACTTTACCAACTTTTTTCATTAACCTACATCGACCCAATCTCTTTATAGAGATTTAAATTTATCAGGATGTCATAGTGGTGGTTAAATTCCTACCAAATGACCATAGTCAGTATATGCTACAATGACCGGTACAAGGTCCGGCAGCCAAAACACACCTCCCGACATCAGTGCCAAGTAATACATGACATATTAAGATTCTCTGAGCACATGTTAATTGCCAATGAGAAGCGTGACGAGGACGACCTGGGAACAAATGGTTGATGGGGAGAGTGACATGGAATGGCTGCGAGGGTGAAACGGTTGAATCAATATACGAGATAAGTACGAAAACGTATTGACAGGTGAAGAGTTCAGGCACATACTTCGACTTTTTGTACGGGATTTGTACTCAAGCACATATACATACTTGTCTTGGAAAGATAAATAGAGACACATATGGAAAAGTCGCACAAACAGTGAGAAACAAGAAGGAACAGAGGAATTCCTGGATGTTCAGGTTTTTGTTGGGAGAGAAATGATACTCTGAAACGTTCTATTGAAGATGCCTACAATGGCCACAATAAGGAATAAACGAATTTTAAATAAAGGAAATATATTTTGAGATGTTACTAGAATAAATTATTTATTTTAAAGAATCATATTTATAGACTTGTTTCTATAAGTTGATTCCTTAGCATCTTTGGAA
>NC_061100.1:68622766-68655266 GCF_015104395.2 Macrobrachium nipponense
AGTTGCAAAACTAGTCGGCAAGTACTTTCATTACCTCACTGTTCCCCCAGTTCATGCAGTGTAAGATTTTACCTTTTTTTATGTAAATAGGAGACACCATTCTGCATTTATCTTTGTTAGTAAGCTTGTAAATAAACCTTTGTTGTGTTAGTGTTTCTTTCTACATTCGTATCCCCAGTTTCAACTGTTGGTGTTGAATTCTTTTTGTTTATAATAATATAGAACCTGAAGCGGACCTCTATCTTGGTTCGCAACATTGTGGCAACCTTGGCCAGTAATATTCAGCTTTAACAGTTTGAAACAGGGAGAATATAGAAAGAGCCAGAATGAGTGAGATGGTGAAAGAGTTTATTGAGTCAGGTAAGCTCCTAGGTCTAGAGGGGAATGATCTCCATGAGTATGTTGAAAAGAAAGAAAAAGAGAAGTAGAGAAGTATGAGAGAGATGAAAGAGCGGCTGAGAGAGAGGAAATAGCAGCCGAGAGGGAAGTGCAGCAAACGAGAGAAGCAATGAAAATGCAGCAAGAGAGAGAAGTAATGAAAATGCAGCAAGAGAGAGAGATGTTGGTAATGCAGCAGGAAGAATGAGAGAAAGAACGTATGCATGAGCAGGAAGAAAGAGAGAAAGAACGTATGCATGAGTTGGAAATTGCTCGGTTAAGGGAAGTATTTATAACAGTCGGACAGGCGAGAACGAAAACGAAGCTGATACGTTAGGTATGAGTGCAGTTCTGAAATTAGTACCAAAGTTTGATGAGGAAGATGTAACGACATATTTCATGTGTTTTGAGAAGTTAATGGAATGAGTAGGTTCTCATAAAGAAATGTGGACTTTATATTTACAGTCAGTTTTGAGTGATAAGGCGCTTACTGTGTATAGGTGCATGTCTAAGGAGGAATGTGATAATTATGATATTGTAAAATAAACTGTTCTTAGCGCGTATAGGTTATACCGGAGGCGTACCGTAAGAAATTTAGAAATTTGAAAAAGGACAAAAATATTACATATGTAGAGTACGTAAGAAGTTAGAAAGGTTGTTTTTTGATTGGTTAACTTCTGCTAAAGTTGAGGATTTTGATAGTTTGAAGAACTTAGAGAACTTCAAAGATAACGTATCCCCTGAGATTAAGATTTATATAGAAGATAGGCAGGAAGTATCTTTTGCAGGAGCAACTAGGCTAACTGATGAATATAGTCTAACTCATAATTTGAGTGTTAGTAAGAAACGAAACGATCCTTCGTCTGGTAGAGTACAAAGCAGCAAAGGTTTCAGTTCTAGTAATAGCAATGCGAGTAAAAGTGACTATTCCTGTTATACATGCGGAAAACCTGGTCATACGTCTAAGGTTTGTAAGAGTAAGGTGGCATCTAGTGGCTCAGAATTAACTTGTTTCAGATGCAATTGGAAAGGGGATTTAGCGAGAAATTGGGCAGTAGAAAGGAAGGACGGTAAGAAACCAGTATCGCTAGTTAACCTTTTGTCAAGTAGGAATGATGTGATGAGAGAAACTAGAAAATTTCCTGGTGAATTTCTGTCAAAAGGAGTAGTTTCCTCTCTTGGAGGAGTGTGTTCGAGAGAAGTGGTCTTGCTTTGAGACACAGGAGCTGCTGTTTCACTGATTAGGAGAGAGTGTGCCAAACAGGGCAGAAATCAATTTGGAAGAAAAAGTCATGTTAGGTGGATTTCCTAACACTTGTGTTCTTTGTCCTTTGTTGATGTTGAATTTAGAAAGTCAGGAAGTGTCAGGAGAAGTGAAACTTGCAGTGGTTGACAGTTTGCCCGTCGATGGCGTTGACATTATTGTCGGTAATGACTTAACTTTATCCAAGAATATGAATCCTGTTGTGAGGGATATTCCAGTGCCTGAAATGGTAGTAACTAGGTCGGGTTTAGATACAGACATAGACTACGGTCATAATTTGTTCGTGGATTTGAATGAGTGTGAGTTCGTGGATTCGAGCGAGAGTAAGTGCGTGGATTCGAACGAGAGTAAGTTCGTGGATTCGAATGAGAGTAAGTTTGTGGATTCGAACGAGTGTGATAGAGGTAGCGAGGTTGATCTTGGCATGAGTGTGGCTGAGAAACCTGACTCTATTGTTGATAGTGATAGCCAAACGGAAGGGTAACGTAGTAAATGTACCGGTATCTAGTACTAGTTACGGTGATGAATTAGGCATGGATACGCTAGTCAAGTTGCAGAGAGGATGAGACACTAATCCGAATTTTTTAATGTGAGCTGGATGATGACCTCGAGGATATGTGTAAGGAAACTTTTTTGTTTAAAGGACGAAGTTTTGTGTCGTTATGTTCGTCCTAAGTCAGGTAGTAAAGGGGAAATCACAGAACAATTAGTGGTTCCTAGGAAGCTTCGTGAATTAGTTTTGAAGACAGCACATGATGAGCAAGGACATTTGGGAGTAAATAAAACTTTCAAGTGTATTAGTAGGGTGTACTTTTGGCCTAAAATGAAAAATGATGTAAAGAGGTATGGTTTAAGCTGTCATGAATGCCAAATTGCCGGGAAACCGAACCAAGTAATTCCCAGAGTTCCGTTGTGTAATATTCCCTCAGTAGGCGAATCTTTTGAGAATGTATTTATCAATATGTCGGACCTTTGTCTAGAAGTAAGGGTAGAGGAGATTACATAACTAATCTTGAGTATTATAAAAACAATCTAAGAGATGGTTGGCAACTAGCGAAGGAGAACGGGAGTCAAGGGGGGACTAAACGGAAACATGATCTTAGAGCGAAAGAGACAAATTTCCGTGTAAGAGATAAAGTTTTAGTACTAGGTCAGAAAGAAGGTTCTGCTTTACCTTATTAGTTCGAAGGTCCTTTTTCAGTGTTAGAGAAAAGGGAAATATACATTATAGAATTAATATGGGTAAGAGTAGAGCAAAGTCAATGAATGTAAACTTACTTCAGAATTATAAAGAACGCCCCGTACCATGGCCACCGCCAGTGTTCGATGTGACTGTGTTACTGAGAGAAATAAGTTTTGAGAAAACGCAAAAGGTGTTTTAGCATTTCAAAGTTTTAATCAGAGTTCAGAAAACGGAAAAAGTAAGAGGAAGGGATAATATATTAGCTGTTGGCCTCTCTAGAGATTTCTCAGAATGAGTACCCTAGTAACCGTTTTCTGTTTTCGCAGGAGTGAGTGTGTGAGTGGAGAAGTGTGTGTGTTTGACTGGATTAAAGCTTTATGCAGAATTGTTCCCCTGCTGTTTAATTCTTGTTTCTCTTTACAAAAAAATAAAATAAGTTGATTTAATTTTTTTTCTTTTTTGGGGACGTGTAATGGTAATTGCTTTATAGCAAAGAAAGATAAAGGAAAGGAAAACGCATCTTCGAGAAGTTCTGCAGCAAGGATGCTTTCGTGCGTGTGTTGGAAGCGCCTGTTCTCATGATGGTTCTAAAATCGGCAGGAGTTTTGTGGAACTTGACAGGCGCCAGCGTGACGTGAGAAACGCAGCGATTTCTAATGCAATACCTCGTCTAGAGCCTTCTAAGAAGTTCTAGTAATCTCGGGAGCCTGTGATGTTCGTGCTCCGCCTCCCCCAGGTCACCGTATAAATACGACTGATGAAGTAGGAAAAGGCAGATCATCAGTTAGTCACAGAGTAAGAGATCATCAATAAGAGCCACAGATCAGTTTACCAGTGAGAGATCAGCAGCAGAGATCACCAGAGTGAGATAAGAGAAGAAGGAAGAAGGATCAGAGAGAACAAGGCGCTCGAGAGAGTTTGGTCGTATTCTGTTGAAGTCGTCATCAGGAGTGGACGACCGAGTTGTTTTGACATAGAGCAAGACTTCAGAGAAGAAACGTTCTGCAAGAGGTTTAGAGAAGTTCCTGTCCTTCGAGCATCAAGAGTAGACATTATTTTCTGCAATATGGAGGCAAAAAGGCGTCTACAATTAGAGTTCTCCTTTTGTGAAGCCATCGCTTTGAGTTGCAAAACTGGTTGGCAAGTACTTTCATTACCTCACTGTTCCCCCAGTTCATACACTGTAAGATTTTACCTTTTTTATGTAAATAGGAGACACCATTCTGCATTTATCATTGTTAGTAAGCTTGTAAATAAACCTTTGTTGTGTTAGTGTTTCTTTCTATATTCGTACCCCCAGTTTCAGCTGTTGGTGTTGAATTCTTTTCGTTTATAATAATATCGAACCTGAAACGGACCTCTCTCTCAGTTCGTAACAGAGAACCAGGGTTCATAACGTAAACGATAGTAACAGACATTAACCAGATACACAAAGATGATCTCAGTAACCCTATAACGCTATGTGCCAGCCATCATGGCGAGTTTGAATCATTGATATTAACTGTTATCAGTAAAGGTACTACTATCACCACCTTATAAATGTTGATTAGCGACCCCCGCCAAGCATTACATTAAGGTCACCCAATATAACCCGTCTCCACAACCTTTATTCCCCACAAAGTTATTTCCTTCTACCCCCGCACCTCCTCATGTTCGGGGTTTCAAGGTCTTACAGTCATTATGAGATCGTTCTGGTGGATGTTTTTTGGATGGTAAAATAATACTCAGATGACAGTATTTCATCACCATTATATTTTCCAAATTTTCACAATTAGTTTATTACCAAAAATAAAAATATGGAATTGTAAGAGACAGAATGAGCGGGAGATATTGAAAGTAATGGATTTCTTGAATAGCTTGTAAGGGGAACACCGACAAGGTGTGTTGGACATTAGCCGCTGCAGTGCTGAAGTAAAAAGAGCAAGCGTGAGCTGAGAGGGGGCGGGGTGCGTGGGCAGGTTGTATATTTGTTGAGACTCTTAAAGTCAAAGTTATGTTTCATGTGTTTTTAATTTGTGTTGTTTCTCTTTAAGCCTTGATGATGTAACTATGTGTTACGAAACGCGTCGGCATATGCCCTTTCATATGCTGTGGCCTGCTTGCGCCAACGATTTCTGTCTTATATATATATATATATATATATATATATATATATATATATATATATATATATATATATATATATATATATATATATATATATACATATATATATATATATATATATATATATATATATATATATATGTATATATATATATATATATATATATATATATACACATATATATATATATATATATATAATATATATATATATATATATATATATATATATATATATATATATATCTATATATATATATATATATATATATATATATATATATATATATATATATATATATATATAATCCACACATCAAGGGTACTATAGTAGGCAGGAGAAGGGCGCAGGAACACATACACATCCATTTGATACATTTATTGTCAACGCGTTTCTTGACCCATGGTCACATCATCAGGACATCTGTAAGTGTTTACATAATAAAAATATGGAATGTAGTCCATATATATAAAGTCTAAAACTAAGAGGCACAACCAGATTGCTTGCAGGAATGTGATCAGACTAGAGACGCTAAAGATGACGTATACAATAAGTATGTAAGCTAAAGATAACATGCCGTCACCTGTAGTCATTCAATTGTTTATAAACATTAGTCCAAGCTCCCTGCTTGAGACAACCACCGCCTACGTGATCTGTAGCGTGTCTCATTCGATTGTGTGTTCGTATGAAACCATGTCATTGTATGTATGTTCATATGTTCGAACTACTGTCTGTTCCTTCATAACTTGTAACAGAGATGGTAGACAGGCAGAACAGAGTTAGTGATCGTCATTAGAAGACCTGTACCTCTTTACCTAAGCTTTATCATGTAGAGGAATAGGATTAGCCATCATCATTGGCAGAAGCGATCAAGCTATCGTCATAGAAGACTTGTTACGATCATACCTGATCTTCATCATGTAAAACTTCAGAAGATTATACTATTTTTATACCTGTGTTTTCTACAGAAAAAAACCTCACCGAACCATGATAATACCGACTTCGTAAGTGATCTACAAAACCCCAGACACTCCATTTGAAGATGGAAGTGCAATACCAACCGACTTAGCGTATAGATTATCGCTAGTCTACATTACCTCATAGGGCGCCTTATCATACAAGCAGAGCCCTAATATTTGGTGGCCAGCGGACCAGAAGAACTCTATAACGTCCTACGAAGAAAAAAACCAGAATAATAAATCATGTATCAAGAAGTCCGACGACGACGAAAGCAGCAGATTCTTCAAGCAACCTAGTATCATCATTAGTGAGCGACTTCAGAAAACAACAAGATTCGTCAAGCAACTTAGTATCATCGTTAGTGAATAACTTCAAGAAACAAAACCGACGTGTCCTTTTCCTACGGCAACGGAAGCTTCGTCTCTCATTAGAATCATTCAAGAAAACATCGTTAGTGAGCGTTTCCGGCACTGCAAGAAACAAACCGAAACGCGTCTGCAGCATCGGATTTTCAAGGGCTAGATCATCGAAACAACGCGCACGGGGGAAACCTGAAGCCAACCACCGGTCGTCCGCTAATAGAGAAGGAGGACCAAGGCCGTGTGGTCGTTATCGGAACACCGTGACTTCCCACAAAAGCAAGCTAAGTACAATTTTTTTATTCATTTGGAGTAACTTTGAGTGTTTTCCTTTGCAGGTCGAATTTCGTTATTCCTGTGGCTGAAGTTACGAGACATTCTTAATCTTATTTTTTTTACAGAAATTATCTACATCATTGAGATTTCGCTACTGCGAGTTTTATCTTTGAGTGTCTGTTTCCAGAAGTTCTACTGAAATATCATAATCATATACTATGTTAATTTTATCATTTTGGGTGATTATTAATCCCTTACGTAACAAATCATATTAAACAGTGAATATGCGTTTTACGCAGTGGACGTCTGTATTTATACAGATGCATGGATAGGGTCGTTAAGCACCGTAGTGATTAGAAAACACACAAAAAACAAGCGGAACACCCGTACAAATCTAGATAAATTAGAGGTACACTATTTTTCGGGTCATGACAATAAATGCTCCTTTTGCAAGTCCCGATCGCAGTTTTAGCCTTGAGTTTTTTTTGAGTTATATAAAATATCGACCCTCAATGACTCAACTCAACTTTAAAATATGGCTGGATTGCAAGGAATAACATGTCTGTAAAAAAACTTTCATCAGGCTAAACGCGCTGACAGGATCCCTCACTATTTCAAATTTTAGCAAAGAATGAAGTACAAACAGTTAAAATTGTATGCAGTAGTGATAACTTGTCTTATTAGTAATCGCTCAGTTCCTAATAGTTCATCATTCATTGCTTTATACGTAACCAGCAACATAATGCTAAATACACACAATACTTGCCGATGGTAATAAAGAGAGAAGGATCTACCTATTATTACAAAGAAATAGAAACAGTAGCCGTTCAGAATCAAACAAGCAAACTCGGTGACTGTGTCACCTAGTCAAGCGGTCAAGGTTAGTCAAAAACTGCCGAAGTGGTTTCAAAACATAGCAAATTCACACAATAAGCGACTCTAGCAGAGTGGGGAAAAAAAAGCGATGTTGGTCATACCAATATCTTTTTGAAAAAATAAAAAGGATTTTTCCTATGAAACACACGACCGTATAAGTAATCAGAGCAGGTTTTCGTTTTAATTTTAATACATTAAGTTATAATAAAATACTGTGGATTAAGCCCAACTGTACGCGCCGTAAAAAATTAGAATATCTTGTTTATTTCTTTAGTACACGCAATATCTTGTATTTACGGACTCACCGTCCTGTTGTTCGAACTTCCCTAATGAGAAGTCCGGATAAGCGAGCGCTTACAGATACCTCTATAGTTTATAAAAAAAAAAAATTGATCTGTATCTAGTGTTAATTGTAAGATTCAATTTAGGGGTATACAAATATTATCTTACATCCTGCAAAATAAGGCGTGTTTATCAAAGGAAAATCCTATAAACCTTCAAACATATTAAAATCCGTTTGAACAAAAATGAGACAGTTAATCAAAATAATAACTTATATAAAAGAACAAATACATTTGTCTCATAAATCGTAACATTGTTCAAATGACCCAACAGAATTCTCCCACAACCGCAGTCGTAGTGTTTTGCGCGCAAAATCTCGAGAAGCATGCACCCTCGAATGTCTTAGTGCGTGTAAAAAGACTTTGCTGGGAAATGAAATTTTAATCCTTCCCGACACTCTGAAATATAACGATTTCCGCGAACAAAGCTCTAAAAGTATACATATCGTGGATACGGAAAGTTTATAAATATCGCATTTTTTTATTGTTGCTGAATTTTTAATCACGCCCAAACCAGTCGTGGATGAATCTCTCTGATAATCTATCTAAGTAATATCCGCAAAGTCATTCAAGCAGAGGTGATTCAGCAGAATTTTTTTTTTTTTTATCTTCTACCTGAATACCAGGAAGTTTCTCCACTAGCGAGTGATCTCTGGAGAAAAACGGATGTCATTGAAAACAAACACGGTCTAAGGACAAACATAAAGCTATTTACGTACCTTCGTATAGATTCTCAATGAAATTTTAAAATAGAGATAAATGACGAAGTTGAAAAATGTTAGTAATAGGAGTCATTAGGAAATCAAATAGCCCATATAATTTTTTCCCTCAAACGTCATGCCATAAAAGATCGGACTTGGCGTATCTGCGCAGATTACTGTCGCTTAAACAAGGAAACGACTCCCGATAGTTCCAGTGCGATGTACCGACGACATCTTATCTCTGTTAGGTTTAGAATAAATTTTTTTCACCAACTTGGACTTACTTAAATGCTTTTACCAGATACCATTACCTAAGTGATTGTACCTCATACACCGTTTTCAGCACACTCAGGGGACATTATCAATTTTTACGTATGCCTCCGGCTTACGTTGCGCCCCAATTATAATAGTGTTTGGAGACTTTTTAGGGGATACCTACATGCCTATATGGATGATCTTGTAATCTTTTCTAATACCTTTAGAAGTACATTCACATAAAGTAGAGCTAGTGCTACAGAGACAAAGACAAATAATCTCAGAGTAAAATATCTAAATGTGAGTTTTAAAAACCGAACATGTTTATCTAGGTTTTATGTGTCTGGTCAAGGTCTTAAAAGTAGTCCATGGTAAGGTGTCGGCTATTCATAACTTTCCGGTACTTATTAACGTAAAAAGGGGGATACAGCACTTTTGCGCTGTAGTGGGTATTACAATCGTATGTAATATGTAACTCTTCAATCATGACAGCTCCTTAAACAGATCTTACGAAGAAGAGCGTAGATTTATTATGGTCTGAAAAGCATCAACAGGCGTTCGATATCTTAAAAGCGGAAAATGCAGCTTACCTAACTTAAAAAATCCCTGATTTAAATAAGGAATTTTTTTTTATTGCAACAGGACGCCTCAGACCAAGGGGTAAAGAGGGATACTACTTCAGTAATATGATAACAGTTCTTCCCTATAGCTTTTATTCACGTAAACTAAAGCCCTCTGAAAGTAAATATGCAGTAATAGGCAAGGAAGGGCTAGGTATCTTTAACTCACTAGTACATCTTAAGTTCATAATCTATGGCTATCCTGATAAAGTCCTTACTGAACATGAGTCCTTTACCGAGTTTTTTCAAAGGCTTTAATCACAGTCCAAAAGGAACTCGGTGACAAATGATCATTCAGGTCTTTGGAGCCAAGATAAGATATCTACCTGGGAAAGCAATAATCATAGCTGACGCATTATCCCGCAATCCCGCACCATACAGCAAAGAACCATTAATTAGACTAAAAGATATAGAAACATCCGTACCTATTGTTAAAACCGTATCTAAACAAGAAAATTCCTTAACCCAAGAGATCGCGAGCATTGAATATCTGGGTCGGAAGCGCAGAACTGTTACAAAACTGAACAAAGCAAGAGTCAACAGACATGACCCAAACAATAAACACTTCAGACGGAAACAGAGTCAGCAGCAATAAACACCAAACAATAAACACTTCGAAACGGAAACAGGGTCAGTGGCTAGGCAAAAAACAATAAACACTTCGAGCAGAAACCCTAAAGCAAAAGTATATTTAAAGTATGTATCAGAATAATGTAATCAAATGTAATATTATATGTAGGTCTGTGACGAGGAAACAAAACCCGAAGAACACAGCAGATGACTAACGACCAGGTAGTTAATAATAATCTTCTTTCATACCAATCGTCATAACTGGTTGCATTCCGTCATCCAGGGTTCCATAGTATGTCACAGAAAGCCAAATCACTATTTTACTGGCCTACAAATGCTTACAGATATAAAAAGCACATAACTAATTGTAACACGTGTCATGAAAACAAGGGATACACTAAGACACCTGTCAGTTTAAGGGCCTATCCTGTGCCAAATCAATCCTTGAAGGAATATACGTAGAATTATTAACGGAATTACGAGGTCTGACAGAGGGAATAAACATTCTTAGTGTTAATATTTTGTTCCTGACACGTTATTATAGAATTAATAGCACTAAAACAAACACCGAAATTGAGTGCGTTAGGAATATTTATGAGTGCTAAATCAGTAAATATGGAATTCAACACATAATCAATCTCTGTGACTCGGGTGGTGTAATCAATAATAATCTCCTTAACACGTTGTGTGAATTCCTTTCCATTAAGAAAACCAATAAATATATTTTATCACCCAGAGTCAATCGGTTTGGTAGAATAACGGATAATTAAATAGGAAGTGTCAATGTCTTACGAGGTTACAACTCGTGATGTTGGATCCGAACTGGATTATAGCGGTTCTCGGGGCGGTGGTTTTTAAATACCTTTATCATTGATATCTTGTATCTATAGAATTGATGCCGCAAGTAGCCTTATACGGTACGCCGCTAGAACACTTTTTCCACATATTCAAGCCAACCATTAATTTATCAAAGATATATAAAAAAATATATAAATAAATAATATAAAAAAATAAAATAAATATGGATACAAGTGGAGTCAATATAATACACTCCGTAAGAAGTCGGAAGGGTTACAAATTATAATAAAAAATAAAAAAAAGGAATCACGATAATATCAATAAGCAAAACGTAACCATTAAATATCCAAATATATATGCGTAAAGATTTGAACTCTAACTTAACGCTTTAGTAATGACAAATAAGCTAAAAGTTTCAAACACATATCCAAAATCTACTGACATATTGTCTGTCCCGGTGATTTATATTCGTAGTCAATGAAAAAAAAAAAAAAAAAAAAAAAAAAATAAATAAATAAATAAATAAAGAAACTAATAATACAAATAAAATAAATAAAAATAAAATAAAAAAGATTTTAAAGTCAGGAAGTCTAGAAGTGAAAATGTTATCTATGAAATAATCCTATATGAATCTTATACAGGGCTAATAATATATATAGAATTTGTATGGAAACCTTTTTCATATAGTTTGAATAAGGAATATTTATTTAACATAATGCCAACATGAAACTAATATATTGTTCAATTTGGTACTGTTGTTTTTTTTTTTTTTCAGACATTCTTCTCATGCTGGTGGAGAATTAAAACACTAAAATATCATTTGAAAATACTAAAAGTCGTATCTTTTACAGCAAGTAACGTAACTCTTAGCTGGCTGAGAGCAATCTCCTGCCAAGTGACGACGTCATCATTGCCGTATCAGCATTTGTTCCTTTTAACCTCAATAATCTGCTTACACAGGCTTCATCTCGCGCTTGCAAAAGCAGATTGACTGGAGAAAGGAATGCTTAGCCCAAACTTCTCATGGGCAAGGCAGACGTTAGGTACAAATGTCTATCCGTATGCGCAATGCAACTTTAGCTAAGGAGTTGCAATCATTTTAAAATTAATAACAAAATAAGCAAATAGAATTTCTATAACAACAAAATGAATTAATTTTTCTGAACCTCATAGACATTTAGAAGTATCAAGATATATATGTGAAATTAAATTTACTTGCAACAAATTAGCCTATTACAATTCAAGTAAATCACATTCATGGGAAAATGTCACATTTTCTTGGAAAAACCCAAAGATTTATATAGAAATTAGTTACATAGTGGGTTTTTTTTCGTTGCATCTCCTACCTATTCATAATGTTTTAAAAGTTAACCTCAGAGGATGCGCACGAGAAAATTGAATATGAAAACTTTTGTTAGGGCACATAGAATCATGATTAATCTTCTCTTTGACTCTTATGTTGCCTGGCAATCTTACAAATAGCTCCATTTCCACTTCTTTGTCTAGTAACTTACTACCAGTAATATCGAATTTTCTTTGAGATTCGTAATGATATCTATTTTATTGTTTATAATTATGGATATTTTTACAGTCATCATAGACCTGGATAGGTTCACCTCATTGTTAATGCCATGGATAAAAAGTTTGTACAGCGGACTCTTTTGAATTCCAATATATCAGCGAATTCATGTGGGTAAGTCTGGGTCTAAATGGCTCTCTCCCCTCCCCTGTATTTGGATGTCGTCTGAATTTACTTTGCCCTTGTGACAAGTATAATTTCACTTGCAGGCTGATTAATGGAACCGGTTACAGTATCCTGCAGTACGAGAGTTTCACATAGCAACTTCAAAAAATCGTTCGTCGCAGCGGACGACTACAGTCAAGTAACAACCGCCTACAATGTGAAAGGAATTTCATGGACTTCTTCGACCGACACCGTATCTCGTCGTTAATCTCGTTTTAATGCGGAACGCTCCAGCGGCTGTCGGAATTCGACTACAAAAAGGGACATACTTCCGACAATTACGACCCGAAGGATATTCAACTCTACTTGCTGGCGAAGGACTCGTGCTGGGGATGATTTTTTTTTATTTTTTTTTCATCGCGAACGAATCGTGTAGCTTAGGATGCAGAGAGAAGTATGAGCGCAAAATAGAACGTTGGACCCGCCCAGGCAAATTTCCCCTTGTTTTAACCATTGAAAAAGGCCGTTTCAATTGGCTATAGGTGGTTGTCTGGAAACTGTGTAATGGACGAAAAGTTGTTCGAAAGCTAGTTAAAATTGAAGTAGTATAACCTCGGTCATGTATCCTATATATATGAAGTGTCATGTATCCTATATATATAAAGTATCATGTATCCTATATATAATTGATCATAAATAACAGAATCGAAATATATTTTTTGCGGTGTACGCAATAGGAATCTCTTATAATAAATGATCATAAATAACAGAATCTAATATATCTTTGCGTGTACGCAATAGGAAATCTATTTTAAAGTGCACATATTAATCATATACATATGTATAAACAAATCAGGTAGCTTCTAATCAATATGTTACTTTTTATCTTACCAATATCTGCAGTTATTTATGAGTTAGTATATGAATTACTAATCAGATATAAACATTTAGCATGAAATCAACGAATCAATCAGAATAAACATTAATTAATGTTATCAATTCATATATGAAAATTTTTATCAGAAAATTAAAATTGATTTTTATCATGTTAATCTTCATTCTATGCAATTATCAGAGTACATTAGTATTTCTGTAGCATAAGTATCTGATGAGATGAAGTGAAAAACTGTATCATTATATATCCGTGATCACTATTATTTACCAATATCATTGTTTTATATTTTATTACTTGAATCAATTCATGTACACAATGAATTTTTATTTACTTATATATATATATATTCACATAGTGTCTGTATCACACTCCTATAAGTCAGATGCAAGTCCAAGTTTGAGTAATATTCAGTAGCTGGTTTTGGTAGCTGACCGAGCTAATGTAAGTGTTTACATAATAAAATATGGAATGTTAGTCCCATATATATAAAAGTCTAAAACTAAAGAGGTCACCAGATTGCTTTGCAGGAATGTGATCAGACTAGAGACGCTAAAGATGACGTATACAATAGTATGTAAGCTAAGATAACATGCCGTCACCTGTAGTCATTCAATTGTTTATAAACATTAGTCCAAGCTCCCTGCTTGAGACAACCACCGCCTACGTGATCTGTAGCGTGTCTCATTCGATTGTGTGTTCGTATGAAACCATGTCATTGTATGTATGTTCATATGTTCGAACTACTGTCTGTTCCTTCATAACTTGTAACAGAGATGGTAGACAGGCAGAACAGAGTTAGTGATCGTCATTAGAAGACCTGTACCTCTTTACCTAAGCTTTATCATGTAGAGGAATAGGATTAGCCATCATCATTGGCAGAAGCGATCAAGCTATCGTCATAGAAGACTTGTACGATCATACCTGATCTTCATCATGTAAACTTCAGAAGATTATACTATTTTTATACCTTGTTTTTTCTACAAGAACCTCACCGAACCATGATAATACCGACTTCGTAAGTGATCTACAAAACCCCAGACACTCCATTGAAGATGGAAGTGCAATACCAACCGACTTAGCGTATAGATTATCGCTAGTCTAACATTACCTCATAGGGCGCCTTATCATACAAGGCAGAAGCCCTAATACATCTATATAAAAAGGAATCCGAGCACATAATTAAAAGAAACATATATAAAGCATAAGAAAACTTAAAATGGAAACTAAGTTAAACTTAATACTGAATCACACTTAAATACTGAATCACATTAAAAACCAAGAAAGCTTAAAATGATCCTTAAAAACTAAATTCAATAAATGTAAAGAAAAAAATAAAGGTAAAAACGAACTTAAATGAAGAGCAAGGCGCACCTCTCAAATGACAGAGACAACGCACTAAAAGAATACACTAGAACAGAAAAAGAAGGCGGACAAATATAAACAAAACAAGCTAGTTATGCTTTGAACAGGGGAACAGCCGATGATTGGCAATTTAACGTAGGTACAATTCTCTTTATTAGCAGACTTTCCAAGAGAAGCAGTTCTCCAGGTTCCTTGACTTGGCCAATTATTTTTTAAATTGTCATATTTGATCGATGTCTTGCAACTTCTAGCGTGCGATCTTATATTGGAAAGTTCGGGATTAGACAATCTGCAGCCGTGCGATAACTCACGCCCATGTGAGAATCGGCCCTGACCTTGAGGAGACGCCGAGTCGAACCAACGTAATTCCCGGAACTACATCCGGGGCACTTGTACTCATATACGACGCCCGACGTCATCAAAGGACAGAGCCGATCCTTGAAGGGAAACAAAGAGCCAATAGTTTTTAGGATTTTTTTTTGGAATTAATTTTATAATTTAATAGCACCAATATGATTTTCAATAATTTTTAGCACACCTGCGTTGGCAAGCGTTTTGGATTGGTTGGTGGGTAAAAACAAAAAACAAAAGCTTGCGTATATAGTAAGTTTTAGGGCACGTTACATTTATGGTGTTAATGGGTTGCAAGTTTCTTTTTATCAGAACTTTATTTAATAACCTTAAGTACTAATGGGTCATGGGCAAAAGGGAAACTGTTTGTTACGGAAGTAAGTGTTTAAGGAAGAGTAATTTTCAGAATGAAAAGTAGAACCAATTAGAATTTAGAGATAGAGCCACCCGATGTACTAACGGTATGCACAGAATTAATTTCAAAATTAATAAAACAAAAAAAAAAACAAAAACTATAAAAATTGGAGCCGAGTCCGGTGAATGTACTTTTCCTAAAATGGTCGTGTTAAAAATGATCATTGTCCTTAGTAACTAAAACATCAAGGAAAGCCAACTTACCGTCTTGTTCTTTTTCAATAGTAAAATTAATATTATTATGGAAGTTGTTGGCTAGGTTTAGGAATCTGTCAGCATCATATTCATTTTTCAATAGAACGAATGTGTCGTCTATATACCTGGCGTAAAATAAAGGACAAGGGGCACTCCTCCATTACTTGCTCCTCCAGGGAACACATGAAAATGTTGGCAAAGGGAAAAATTTCTCCTCTCATTCGGGTTCGACTTCTGCTTGCCTAACTATAAACCCAATTTTTGTCAATTCTTTCTACCGTTGGAAATACTATTCCAACGTATTAAAAGACTCGATCTATGTAAAGATATCTCACGCCTACAAAATGAACTAATGGTAGTCTCTCAGAATACGTTTGCCAAATTAAAAACTAACTGGGCTCCCTTTTTCAGGAAGGAGGATTACGAACTACTCAAGAATATATCAAAACGTGAAGACATCATAGTTGTTAGACCTGACAAGGGAAGAGGGGTAGTTATTTTAGATAAAACTGACTATTTAAATAAAATGAACACGATACTCGATGATCCCACCAAATTCACTAAAATTGGACAACCCAACTATCAAGAAATTTACCGGATAGAAGACAGGATCAAAAGATTTTTACGGTCTCTCATAACTGAAGGAATAATAAATGAGAAAACTTATGATGATCTTTTTTCCAGCGGGTCCTCCTTTGGTATCCTGTACGGCCTGCCTAAGATCCACAAAAAAGGGGTTCCCCTCCGCCCTATCCTAGCCTCCTACAATACGCCCAACTACAAGCTTGCTAAGTTTCTTGTACCTTTATTGGAGCCGTTGACCCGGAATGAATATACCCTAAGAAACTCCGAAGATTTTAAAACTAAGATCCTCTCACAAGACTCAGATTTGTATATGGTCAGTTTAGATGTAGAATCCCTCTTTACTAACGTTCCTGTGAGGGAGACCATTGATCTTATTTTTAACCAAATTGTTCCCTATACCTGACTTTATATATTGTAATTTTAATTATGATCTTTTAAAACACTTTTAGAATTAGCCGTGCTGGACACGGCCTTTGTTTTTAGTAACCAGCTTTTTAAAACAGATCGATGGGATGGCGATGGGGTTCTCCCCTCGGCCCCACCTTTGCCAACATTTTCATGTGTTCCCTGGAGGAGCAAGTAATGGAGGAGTGCCCCTTGTCCTTCTGTCCCTTATTTTACGCTAGGTATATAGACGACACATTCGTTCTATTGAAAAATGAATATGATGCTGACAGATTCCTAAACCTAGCCAACAACTTCCATAATAATATTAATTTTACTATTGAAAAAGAACAAGACGGTAAGTTGGCTTTCCTTGATGTTTTAGTTACTAAGGACAATGATCATTTTAACACGACCATTTTTAGGAAAAGTACATTCACCGGACTCGGCTCCAATTTTTATAGTTTTTGTTTTATTAATTTTGAAATTAATTCTGTGCATACCTTAGTACATCGGGCTCTATCTCTAACTTCTAATTGGTTCTCTTTTCATTCTGAAATTCTCTTCCTTAAACACTACTTCCGTAACAACTGTTTCCCTGCCCATCTAGTACTTAAGTTATTAAGAAAGTTCTTGATAAAAAACTTGCACCCTTAACACCTAAATGTAACGTGCCTAAACTTACTATATACGCAAGCTTTTGTTTTTTACCCACCAATCAAAACTTTGCCAAGCAGTGTGCTAAAATTATTGAAAATCATATTGGTGCTATAAATATAAAATTAATTCCAAAAAATCCTAAAACTATTGGCTCTTTGTTTCCCTTCAAGGATCGGCTCTGTCCTTTGATGACGTCTGGGCGTCGTATATGAGTACAAGTGCCCAGGATGTAGTTCTGGGAATTACGTTGGTTCGACTCGGCGTCTCCTCAAGGTCAGGGCCGATTCTCACATGGGCGTGAGTTATCGCACGGGCTGCAGATTGTCTAATCCCGAACTTTCCAATATAAGATCGCACGCTAGAAGTTGCAAGACATCGATCAAATATGACAACTTTAAAATAATTTGGCCAAGTCAAGGACCTGGAGAACTGCTTCTCTTGGAAAGTCTGCTAATAAAGAGAATTGTACCTACGTTAAATTGCCAATCATCGGCTGTTCCCCTGTTCATAGCATAACTAGCTTGTTTGTTTATATTTGTCCGCCTTCTTTTTCTGTTCTGGTATATTCTTTCAGTGCGTTTGTCTCTGTCATTTTGAGAGATGCGCCTTGCTCTTCATTTTAAGTTCGTTTTTACCTTTATTTTTTCTTTTATTGAATTTAGTTTTTAAGGATCATTTTAAGCTTTCTTGGTTTTTAATGTGTAAATGTATTTAAGTGTGATTCAGTATTTAAGTTTAACTTAGTTTCCATTTTAAGTTTTCTTATGCTTTATATATGTTTCTTTTAATTATGTGCTCGGCTTCCTTTTTATATAGATGTCCTGATGATGTGACCATGGGTCAAGAAACGCGTTGACAATAAATGTATCAAATGGATGTGTATGTGTTCCTGCGCCCTTCTCCTGCCTACTATATATATATATATATATATATATATATTATAATATATATATATATATATATATATATATATATATATATATATATATATATATATATATATATATACATATATATATTATATAGAATAATAATATGATATATATATATAGTCATATATATATATATAATATATAGAATTATATATATATATATAACGTATATATATGTATAATCTCTTATATATATATATAGATAATATATCTGTAAGGCCTAGGGGTTTTGATTAATAATATGCGTTCTCTGTGACCTATGGAATGTGGAGAACAGTGCAGGAGTGACGACCTGAGAGTAGCGATCACTGAGTTTCTGGGTGGCGTGAGATAAAAGTGCTTAGTTCAGGAAGTCAATGTACGACAGTTTATGAACTCTTCTCAAAGTGCCTTTGTGAAACTAGATGCAGCTAGAACCGCGAGGCGCTATCGAACTGTGTGCGTGTGTGCCTCTTTCTGTTAAATAGGTTCATACCCAAGCCTATGGGAGGGATTTTGACAGAGGGCCTCGAGTCATAGGCAAAGATGCCGTGGCATTCGCTGGGGGAGTTTTTTTGTGACATAGTGTTTAGTGTCCGGCTGTCTGGGTAAGTGTTCAAGTGCTTTTAGCCAAAGGATGGCTTGTTTGATATCTTGTAAGATGTTCCATTTTATTAACTTTGTCTTTAAACTTGTGTGTGTACTTACCGGGATGTGTTCTGTATCTTTGAAACAGACGGATCTGGAAATGCCGGGAGACAAAGAGTTCCCGGAGGGGTGTGGACTTTTTGGGTGACTTGACACTGTACTGTTTTTGAGTTAGTCTGTAAGACTGGATTACTTGGTTAATTGATTTATTTATTCTTGTTAATAAACGCTAATGTCATGATGCAACTCTCTCATTTTCATTACCTGTTAGAATGGAGAGATTCCTTGGAGAGAGAGAGAGATTGTCAGTGCTAGAGAGAGAGAGAGAGAGAGAGAGAAAGGTTATAAGTAATGGGATGTGTGGGTCTGCCTTCCGTTTCGTGTCCACGCTTACCTTATGAATACTGGGGGAATAATCCCCCCATGTTATAGTGGTGGCAGACGGTTAAGAGGGGATATAGAATTTTTTTTTTTTTTTTCTATGCCTAGGAACGCCAATGTAGAGATGGGTGGCCAGTTAGAAAATAAAAGGGGTTATGGCTTAGCGATAGTTTTTGAACGACAAAGCTTTGTGGGATTGTGGAAAAATTGTTAAATTGTTAGATCTCGGTTGCTAAGTGAAAAAGGGGTAGAGAAAATATCCGTCCGTGGGATGGGGGGATGAGGAAAGAATTTCTATTAGGGTCATCGAATTTGCCCGTACCTAGAAATTTCAGGGCGGGAGTCGTGAGACAAGCAACTCAGTCTAGTTCATGAGTGACGGTTGCTAGGTGTCATCTCGCTGATCGCGTTTGTATTGTGCCGACGAGATTTACGTATCTTACGCGAATTCCGAGTTACTGTTGTTCCTATTATGGAGTGGTGAGTATTAAAAAACTATTGTTTATCAAAGGGAGAGGGTTTTTGTTTAAATATTTCAGTGAAATGGGAGTGGTTCAAGAGGTCAACAATTTTTCTTGTCTTTGCCCCATAGTGACGTGTTTTCTTTATTTGCACGTGTTTATAATAGACGTATGCATTCGTCTTTGTTTAAAACATAGGAGTGTTTTTTTCTATGCATGTGAACTGTGCTTGGATAATCATATCTGGCTTAAAGACACAGCGGCCACAATTTTACGGGCTCAGCACATTTCTGCAGAGAGGCGCGATGCATTGCGAGGGTATACTGGCATCCCTCGGGGGGATAGTCGCATGGAAAGTACCACTGGCCTCCCTCGAGAGATAGTGCAGGGGTGGGCACTAGTGTATACCTTGGGAAGGGGTCCTCAGACACTGTTCAAGGGGAGATGGGGGTACTGCTGGTATGCCTCGGGCTGTTCTGCCACTCGACTGAGGGGTTGTCCTCACGGGGGGGAGAAATTTTTTTTTTCTCAGTGTGGGTGAACTCCCCCTTTCTTTTTTTTTTCTTTGTCGGGCTGTTGAAGACAAGTCTGGCCTTGACATTGAATGCTAAGATGTCAGCTGATTGATAAGTTGATGAAGTGAAATGCCCGTAGAGTCTTTTTTTTAAGAAAAGAGATTTTTTTTTCTCTCTTGGAGGAAGAGAAAAGGAAATAAAAAGAGATTTTTCTTTTCCGTGAATGAGGGGAAAAGTAGTTAACATGCACAGGATGTGTTATATGTTTCTTTGTGCCTTGAAAGACACAAATATAAGGGGGATACACAGATTGTTTTTTTATTGTGTTGGAGAAATTACTTTGAAGTGCGGATGATTGGTGTTGTATCTGTGTTGTGTGGCAATGGTGTTATGTCATGGTGTTGCATGCTGGAGAAATTGTATGTCATGGGATTCAGCAATACTAGTGTAAGCTATTTTGAATTTCACCCTTACTTGAGATCTTTGCAAGAGAATTATTGCTATGAAGAGTTATTATTGTTATTATTATTAGTAATTATTATACTTGAGATGTGTCACGGGAGGTTTGCTTAAGTATAATTATCATTACGGGAGACATAATTTACGAGAGAGTTTTGAGATATTTCATGGGAGATCAGTTGATAATTATCACAGATAATTATTCAGGGATAATTATTACGATGAATTAATGGGAGAAATCTTGTGTTAATTATTTGTTGAGTTTTTGTAACTTTGGAGAATATTTTCAGTGATTCACGGGGATGAGTTTTGCTGAATCTTGATGAATCTGACTGAATCTTGGTGAATTGTGTTGAATCTTGCTGAATTTTTGCTGAATTTTGTGCTGAATTTTTGGAGAATGGACAAGCATTAACATTGGTGATATTTTTTGTACTGATACTGATGATTTTGATGATAGCAATTTTTTATTTTTTTTGGTGATTTTGTGATAATGATATTTCTGATACTGATTTTTTTTATACTAATACGTGGGTGCCGTAATGCTGTCAAGGGAGGTGAGATCTTTTTTGAATTTTGGGAGGAACTAACAACACATTGTTTTAGTTTTTTTTTTCCTTTTTTTATGAGTTCAGCAGATAATTGCTTGACATCTAGTGAGTTACGGGAGATAGTTAACAGTGCAGTTGATTTTTCTTTTCTCCTTTTTTGGAAATTAGCCATCGCTGACACAAGTTTTTTTTACCAAGGGTGAATTTGAATTTATTTTTTCTCTCCAGTTGGTGTGGATATTTTTTAATGTCTCAGTTCATGACTTAGAGTCATTGTTCGGGAACGTGTTTGTGTTTTAGCTATTTGATGCTATAGAGAAATATATGGGAGAATTTTTTGCACGTTTTGAATGCATACGTAATGGCACTACATTTCTTCTCTGGATATTTGTGTTCCAGAAATTGTGAGTTTTCTTGCACAATACCCTTGTTGTATTTGTGACAACTTTGTGCGAGATAAGAAACTTGGTTAAGTTTTCTAGTGGCTTATGTCGTAGTGCATATGGAGAAGTCTTGGGTAAGACACTGTGATTTTGGAGTTCTGTTATAATGAGTTGTGGCACATGGGTGATTTTTTCTAGAATTTTCTAGACAGTTTTATTTGCCGAGTTTTTGCCCTTTTTTAGCAGTTATGCTAAATGGAGAGAGTTTTTATAGTTTTTGACTATAACATTGGGTTATTCTTTGGAGAATTGGAGTTATATTTGAGATATATTATTTTGGAGAGATAATTGGAGGTATATATTATTTTGGAGTTATATTTTGAGATATAATATATGGGAGATATATTTTTGGCCATTTTTGATATTTGCCAATGTGATATGAGCTATGTTTAGTTCAATTATTTTGCAGCCATCTTTGTTGCAAATGGAGACACATATTTGGAGATTATGGGGCAATATTTGTGAGTGTGTGAGTTAATTGCCTTGAGTGCACATTTTTTTGGAGGTAGGATTTCATTTTTTGATATTCCTTTTTGGAGATATATTTTTTGGAGCCTTGTTTTGTTCCACATGGAGTTATTGGGGAAACAGAGGTAAATATTTTGTATTTGCCGAAATAGAGGTGATTATTCTCTATTCTTGGAGAATAATCACCTCTATTTACTGACATGTGGCTATTAGAGAAATAAGAGAATAATATAAGGGGGTTGGTTATTAACCAAATGGAGGAAATATTTTTATAACCGGAGTGGTGTTATTATTAATATGGTGTCTCATAATGGAGTTGGAATTAATCTTGGGCGGGTGACTCTCATTTTTTTGTGGTTATGGAGTTTTTCTTGAGCCAAGAGAAGATTTCTGTGGTTCTTTCTCTTTGGTTTCGTGACTATTTAGAGGCGAGTGTCATTACTGCATTACGAGTCATTTGAAGATGTGTGCATTTTTTATGTTCACAAGTGTGTTATTCTTGGAGAAATATAATTTGGAAAAGTCATGTTGAGAGAATAAGTCTTCGAGACAAATTTTTGTGCACATTAGTCATATCCTGGAGTTAATTCTGTGAAATGTGTCAGTTTTTTTCTTGAGAATCATGAGTTTCCAAACTTATGTGTCTGACTAGACAATTTTTGTGCTGTTGTTTGAGCATGCGTCCGCAGGCGATTTTTCTGCTGACAAGCGATGTGATAAGCCGTGTGCTGATTCTTTTCCTCTGATGGTGACAGATCAGAATTTTTGCAATATCTGGAAATGTTGGCTATAGCATTTCACGAAAGCGCATGTGTGAGAGTTTGCTTTATGGCAAATTCCATAACTTTACATGGAGCATTTTTTGTGGGTTGTTTAAATGTCAGAACTTGAGAGAACATTTTTGGGTCTGGGTGTAACGTGATTCTTTTCTTTCTTGAGCTCGTTACGATTTTTTTTTTTTTTTTTTTTTTTTTTTTTTGTGAGCACATTCGAGTTTGAAATGTGAGTGCAGAATTCCTTGGAGTTGCTGTGATTTCTGAGTTGTGTGTGTGCTGATGTGCGAGTTTGGAGAATTGAGTTGGGGAACTTGATGTTTTTTTTTCTTTGAGAGTTGCGATAATGACTTATGATTTGGTAGTCATATTAAAGGGAGTTAATTGGGAGACGTTCAGTTAGTATTTCTGACTTTTTGAGATCATTGTTTGATGGAAATAGTATGCCTGAGTTAATTTTCTTAGATTGACCAGTGACCTGACTGACATACTAACGCCAAAAAAGTCGTTCCCCGACACCAGCAAGACGTCCACCAGCCGTGCCGAGAGGTTGCTGTTATTTTACCCCAGGGTGATTACAAGTATTTCCATGATGGGTGATCGAGAGAATTCTACAGCGTGTCTTTTGGGGATCTGCAGAAGCCGTGAGAGTCTTCTACGATGAGGGAGGCATTCCGTCTTCCTACAGTTGCTACAGCCTGCTATAGCCTGTTGCTGTCTGTTCAGCTACTTGCAGACAAACGAAGAGGGATATTCAAGAATCCTAATGCAGAAAATATGAGAGAAAATGCGTCTTGTGTTTTTGGGAGATAAAGCGTGATAAGACTTTATTTTATAATGCCAGAGACGTGCAGTTTTACTTATTTTGTTTTAAGCCGGCCAGTATTTTGTGTTATAAGCAATTTTGCTAGGCGGGAGCTAGCATTTGTGCGAGGCTGAGCTATCTGTAAGGCCTAGGGGTTTTGATTAATAATATGCGTTCTCTGTGACCTATGGAATGTGGAGAACAGTGCAGGAGTGACGACCTGAGAGTAGCTGATCAATGAGTTTCTGGGGTGGCGTGAGATAAAAGTGCTTAGTTCAGGAAGTCAATGTACGACAGTTTTTGAACTCTTCTCAAAGTGCCTTTGTGAAACTAGATGCAGCTAGAACCGCGAGGCGCTATCGAACTGTGTGCGTGTGTGCCTCTTTCTGTTAAATAGGTTCATACCCAAGCCTATGGGAGGGATTTTGACAGAGGGCCTCGAGTCATAGGCAAAGATGCCGTGGCATTCGCCGGGGGAGTTTTTTTGTGACATAGTGTTTAGTGTCCGGCTGTCTGGGTAAGTGTTCAAGTGCTTTAGCCAAAGGGATGGCTTGTTTGATATCTTGTAAGATGTTCCATTTTATTAACTTTGTCTTTAAACTTGTGTGTGTACTTACCGGGATGTGTTCTGTATCTTTGAAACAGACGGATCTGGAAATGCCGGGGGACAAAGAGTTCCCGGAGGGGTGTGGACTTTTTGGGTGACTTGACATTGTACTGTTTTTGAGTTAGTCTGTAAGACTGGATTACTTGGTTAATTGATTTATTTATTCTTGTTAATAAACGCTAATGTTATGATGCAACTCTCTCATTTTCATTACCTGTTAGAATGGAGAGATTCCTTGGAGAGAGAGAGAGAGAGAGAGAGAGAGAGAGAGAGAGAGGAGAGATTGTCGTGCTGAGAGAGAGAGAGAGAGAGAAAGGTTATAAGTAATGGGATGTGTGGGTCTGCCTTCCGTTTCGTGTCCACGCTTACCTTATGAATACTGGGGGAATAATCCCCCAATGTTATTATATATATATATATATATATATCTATATATATATATATATATATATATATATATATATATATATATATATATATATATATGTATTTTACCAGGATTGTAGACAGTATATGCAGCCCCATGTTCAAAGAAAGCAGGCACAAAAATACTCCAGAAAAACTTAACAGTATTCATTACAAAATGGAAAAAAACTTAAATCAGCCTTGTGGGAAAATACATACCACTAAACTGATCTTAAAGCAAGAAGACAAAGTAACAGGTCCTCAACGAGCCACAGGTCACCCTAAAGGTAAATATTTAAACCCCAATAGAAATTCAGAGGAGGAAAACAAATATTTCATAAATCAGGGTGGATCCAAACATATCCAGACTAAAATTATCCTAAATAACAAAAGACTGAAGGAAGTGAAAGATATCAAAACAAGGAAAACCTTAAATTTATCTACCTAGCCATACGCAACTTAAGATATGGAATACTATCCACAAATACTTTAAAATACAACAATAATGACAAGAAACATTGATACACACAAGTGCAAATTATCACAATGTATATATATAATATATGTAATGTACGTACACTGACAGTATCTAATCCTTACGTCAGGGATGAATAACTGAAGTCGGGCAGAATTAGGAGTCCATAACGAGCACCAAACTGCTATCAAAGGGATGGACACGATTGCCAGGACAACGGGGTACAAGACTCCTCGAAAGAAATACAATAGCTATACTGTCTTCCCTGGTGATTGCCTCCCTTCGTTTCTCCTCACGAGCCAGCGCTCACAAACATCCCCGAAGAATAGTAGTAGGACGAAGGCAGAAGTGGCAGGTGAATCCAAAATCAGTACCGGGACCCAGCGACTGTAACAATTTCCTGTGGGCTCCTCCAACGGGAATAAGGGGTAATAAAAGAAGTCGCAAATGTTATACGCTTATGGGGTCGCACGTGAGTGAAGCAACAGCTCACAAGAGCCATGATCCAACAACACCAGAGTTGCAGGTGACTACGGCACCCACGGACGGTCGTGAGTAAGTAAATGAGGAATCCCTCCAGGCATTCGTTGGCATTCTGATCTAATGGCTCCAGCAGTGACATTACGTTAGCACTGTCTGTCAAAAGGACGATCTTGAATGACAACTTCTCAGGCGAAAAGCAGATGCGAAACCAATCCAAAAGTAGCATGGCTATCACCCATGCTTTCTCATTGTGTTGCCAAACGTGGTAACAATTCTTGTTTTTATTCTTCTTGACACGAGGTATGTATGTATGTATGCTTGTCCATCAATAATGTAACAGCTGCCTTACTAGCCCCCAAAATATATAGATATATATATATATATATATATATATATATATATATATATAGGATATATATATAATATATATAATATATATATATATATATATATCGTAAGTAAGGCGATTTTGTCCACGCCTCAAGTCTAGTGTTTTCTTTGCTAATGATTTCAAGTTCTGATGGAAATATTTTTCCAAATGTAACATGATCATCGCTCTTTACTTAAATCTCAGTATTGCATTGCAGCATAATAGGAAAATAATTTTTCCTTTTATTCTTCTGGGTCAGTCAAATTTTGCTTTCCATGATGCCGGGCTTACCCACGTGACTACTACCTTGCAACATAATGTTACAATAAGGTGATCTGTGCTTGCCTTATTCTTCAAGATAATTTTACAATTATATGAAAGCATGCACTTCTGGAAACAGTTAAAAAAACAGTCAATTAAAACTTTATGTTGTCCTAAATCACGGACAAATAATCCTTTGTTTTTATTCTTCTGGTTCCGTGTAGTACCTGCTATATACAAGTCATCTTTCCTTAACTTGAGTAATGGTTTTAAAATAATAAAGATATGCATTATTGTACCTTTTTAAAAAATTTACCTTCACCTACATTTTATTACTGTATAAACAAAAACATGACAAATAATTGGTTTTGAATCTTCTGGACACCAACAAATTTTCCTTTGTCCACGATGCTTCATTTACTAATGTGGCAATTGCCTAGCCGCACAGTTCTAAAGTATGGTGATAATTATTAAGGAATCTTTGTACTCTCGGGTATCTTCTCCCAGAACGAATCTTATTCAGGAAAATGTATGGGAATGAAGTGAACTATGAAATTTAGGCTACAACAGAAAGCAATACGGCACTTTCAGCTATACAGTGTTTTAAAATAGGAAGCAAACCTGCTCAGGATAAAATGAAAAATTTGGCAATATATTAAATGTGCTTTAAAAACACATCAGGTTATAATATTACAATCATCGTAAAATATCTCATTCATAGTTCTATCATTTAGTGAAACAGCTCTTACGTTAAATCAGGAAAAGCGCATTCAAAATATATGTCATAGATATATTTGTGTCGAAACTTCAACAAGAGAGATTGTACTTTGCCGCAAGTTGTAATTTATCTTTGTATATATTTCCTCCTTTACGTAAGTGAAATGCGTATGATATGAAAGGAAGGTATCGAGTTTTGCTGTATTTGTATTCAGTCAGGAAAAGCGTTGTGTTTAGTTTATTTATGTATTAGTTTATAGGTATGCGTGTAATAGCTTAACTGCCGACATTCGGTTGTTTTTTGTTGGTCCAGTAGTTAGCCGAATGCGTTTGGTGATTCTGTCAATCACGGTCGTGGTAGACTCGCGACATCACCCGGAGTGTTAGGTTGTACGTCAGAGAAAAGATTCCCCTTACCCTTGAGTTCCCGACTCACGAGGCATTGTAAATGGCGACGAGCCTCATTGGTGCAGACGTCTCCTTCCCAGTTAACATATATTTACTTAACTATTTCATAAAAACTAAAATACGTTGATAAAAAAAGTGTGAACAATCTTCAACGTGAAAAATAGGGTTATAAGTGTTTTTTTTTTCTTAGGATTATATAAAACGCTTTAGAGGAGGGATATTACAGTCATATCATCATTCATTACCGTTTGGCTCCTGTGACTGACAAAGGAGACGTTGGTGGAGGGAGATAGATCGGAAGCGGGTAGAGGTAGTTAGGGAGGGAAGGTAGGGAGGGTGAACTACTTAAACCATGTCTAGCTTCGTTATCTTTTGTTCTTATGACTCCAAAATCTTTAGAAGCTACTGCAAAATTTTCATTTCAAACTGCTGTCGCCACAGTGACTGAGAGTAAATATCGATACAGTTGCTACAAAAAAATAACATTTATTGTCCATAGCCCATTTTTTTCAGGACGAGAGAGAGAGAGAGAGAGAGAGAGAGTTGATATCACTTAATCACACAAATACCTAGCGAATGTAATTGCTTATTAATGACATCACAAATATATTTTGCACATCCATTTTCTTAAATGTGACCAGAATTCTTTTATAATATTAATGAGTCAACAGCCAAGCCAGGCCATTGGTCCAGGAATTACTGGAAAACAAGTTCTTTCCTCATTGCACTTTTGGAAGCTTCGAGAACCGCTGTCAAGCAGCCGCTATCAATACAATGTTGACCGCGCGTGTTTATCGAGAAATTAAGTCTCTCTGCTATGCTATCTTCTACTTCAACCACCCGTGCAGAGGGACCTTGGGTGTAAGGATTCCACTTTAATTAACTACTAAGATTGGTTGCAGATGACTGACACTTTTCTCAATTGACAGACTCCAGATCCAAGCTCTTATGATATGAACCTATGAAATCATGGGAGGTCACATTCCACTTTGGTTTGATGGTTGGCTGCAGCATCAATGACTCCAACCTTGGATCTGAGATGCAAATATTAGCCCTAATAGCAATTAAGCTTCCAATACTTGATCGATATTGATCCCTTATACACATACCAACACATGTCAATGAATACTGTAGTTTTTTTATTATGACTTTCCGTATTTAAAAGTATATTTATGTTGCCTTAGGCAAAAACTAAAGACACGGAATTTGCGTTCAACAATGAAAATAGCATATTTTATGTTAGGCTACCTTAGAATTTTTGTATATGATAAAAAAATATATATATATGCTCTATATCCCAGTAACCATGCTGTAAAGAATATTAGCTACATATCATTTGAAAGTAAAAGAGCATTTAGCAACAGTCAGTGGCTGATAAATTATGATAAAAACTGTGGCATAACAGGCTTATGTTAATAGTAAAAATAACTCCATATCAAAAGTTGTCAGCGTTATCTCAGCAACGGTCCTTCTTCTTGGGTAGACATACTATATTCTTGGCCACGAAGAATGAGCTAAAAAAAATTTATCCAACAACTGCTACGAAGTATGTCTAAAAATTGAATTACTATCTGGGTCACCGACATATTTCATGAAATTTGTATTAATTAAAATATCCTTGTCCATAATCATCTTTTCTGATTCTTTTCTGATAACGCTTTACAAAACGGTTGGCTGTTCAAGATAAAACTACTTTCCCTCCGCTGTTGTACTGAATTACACATATTTGATGGAATTTTCCGCGTAGAATAGATGATATTCAAAAGAAAATATTTGGATTACACACAACAGATTATGAGCCTCATTCATATGTTGAGGTAGACGAATTAATACCCATAATTGTAATCAGCAATCACAGGCACCTATCTGTCCATTCATTCATTTGAGTTCTCTCTCGCCGTCTCTCTCGCTCCTCCGCGACCTCTCTCTCTCCTCACTCCTCTCTCCTTCTATTCCTCTCTTCTCTCTCTTCTCATTTCGTATTTATAGGAATAGGTTGTGTATTTATCAATATGATTTTGGGCATGCAATTGTAATCGGAATATGTTCATTTTTTCAGCTTCGTGTTGTAGCTACATTATTTATCGTTTCAATAGGAAATCAAAACTAGTTTCAAAAGATTTAGGAGTTAGGAGAAAATCGTTAACGAAGCTATACATACATGCATACTTTGATAGTTCATCGTCTCTACATCCCAAACAGCTCCTCCCTCTTCCAGCACCAATCCCCATCCTGTCCTTCCCGGCCTCCACCTCCATCTCCAATGTTAGTCTCTGGAGCCAAACGCAAATGTATGATGGTATTACGTTAAGTAATTTCCCTCAGATACAACGTCTTATATATTCTTAAAAAATCACGTATAAAACTATGAATCACGTTGTAGTTTGTTCGTTAACGTTTTTCTTTATCAGGTAATTTTATTTCTTTTGAAATGATCAAGTTAATATATGTTAACTGGTAAGGAAACGTCTCCACCAATAAGGCTCGACTTTGAGAACAGAGATTTTATTCATATTTTCGACAGTTTTACTACATAAATAAAACCAGCGTTGCCATTTAGCGTGTCTAGTGAACGCAAGGCTTAAAAGGAATCTTCCCAGACTATGAAATGACTCACGGGCTCAGCCATAATTAAGACCTGATTTAGACGACGAGAAGTCATCTAGATGTCCGTATCAAAATCATTTAAGTATTCTCTGTTCAAAGTTCGTTTCGGGAAAGTGCCTTCATAGTCAGGTTGCTTAATGTCAGCTTTTAGATTACCGTTATAGGACGAATAAAAGCACTAAATTTGGAGAGATGCTCCCTCAAGAACTACTAATTGATATTAGAGTTCGGGCCCTCTTGATCTTTTTATTTTATGGTATAAATGCTGAATTTCAGTATTTTTTATATTCATAACAAAATAAAACAAAATAAGGCATTGAAAAAGAGCTTGAGAAGTGTTTTGAATTGATTGTTAAGCAACTGAAAACATGAACCCAATTTTGATTACCATGATTAACATTTAAGTATTTGAAATATGGAGGCAGTCTCTGGGAATGATGTCAGACCTCGGACAGGGCATTAATAGAATGTTTGTATTGAACAATGTTGTGCAGAGAGCGATCTCAGCACCAATAATCACAAAAAAGATATCGGCAATTCCATTTGACCAGGCTCATGAGCAGGAGAACAAGATAGTGAAAGGCTCAGGGGGTGCTGTGGGGCTTACTGAAAACCCTGTTGCCTTTCGACAATGGATGCTCTCAGGGCCAGAGATGGCACGGCTTCTTAAGCAGTTTGAAGGAGAATACCTTGAGGCACCATGATCAGGGTCTCCCAGGACAGAAAACTTTCCGGACACAGGTTTCCAGCCTCGCTAATGCCATAAAACGAATGGACAATCCTTTCTTAGATGACTTCCAAGATCTAGTAAGGCTCGACACTCAAAACTGCAGATGAATCAGTGGTGGCAGCTTTGCACACACTGCAGGATACAGGCAAGAAACAGTACAAGGAATAAAGTGTATTTGATGCACATAGCCACTCTATTCTTGACCCAATCAAGAGAAATTCCCTAGCACTATTCATGCAACCTAAGCACAGAGTGACATCACAGCAAGGGAAGAAGATCAAAGTGCTTCAGAACAATGTGGCACTCTTTGGCCAGCTGCATATATGTATACAGAACAGAGATAGTAATTTGGCTGAGTTCTTTGCACTTGAAGTACAGTCCTTCCCTCCTTCTCTTTCAGACTTCAGCAAACTTCACTTGACCAACACAAAGCCTGACCTGCAAAAATGTCTTGAACGGTCTGACCAATCAGAGCCATCTTCAACTTATGATTGGAAAATTCTCAATGGTGCCGTCATTGTACGCTGCCTTATTTCTGGTGTGAGTACCTTCCTTAAGTATGCAGACAAGGTGTTCATCCCTCGCATAGAAAAAACAGCTCCAAGAGGCAATGAGGTTGGATGTTGTTTGGGACGCATAAATTCCAGACAGTTTGAAGGAGTCACCCAGGGAAAAGAGATGCAAGGCAGTGCACAGAAAGGTGTCAGGTGAGACCAAGTTGCCAGATAAGTGGATGGAATTCCTACGTAACCAAGTTAACAAAGAGGAGCTGTTTGGCTTTTTTGACTTCCAAGCTTTAAGATTGGCAACCAACTAAAACTGTATATATCACATCAGGGAAGGCTGCAGAAACCGTTGGTGCTAACAATTCCATGCAAAACTGCAATCATGAGGAAGCAAACACCAGAATTATAGTTCATGTGTTTCATGCTCTTCAACAAGGAAGAAAGATGATTCATGTACTCACTGTTGACACAGATGTAGTAGTCATTCTTGTCGGTAAATTCCACAATCTGATTATTATACAACTGTTGGCTGGCATCTAGGTTGGTTTTAAAGGGCAAAATCTACCGGTTTTACTGCATTAATGTAATCTGCACAAACCTTGGAATCCCACAATTACGAGCATTACCTGTTTTCCATGCATTTCAGGTTGCAACACAACCTCTGCCTTCAGTGGAGAGGGCAAGAAGTCTGCTTGGCAAGCTTGGAAGGCTTACAAAGAAGTCACAAATGCTTCCCCCGTGATCTCTTTCAAATCCTGACTCTCGATGAGGATGATTTCTCAAAGCTGGAGACACTGACTGTTGTCCTTTATGACAAAACTAGTTTTCTGCCACAAGAATTGCACTATGGAAAAATTGCCGCCGACCAAAGATGCAATTCTGCAGCATGTCCAAAAAGCAGTTTACCAAGCAGGAATCTGGACTAGCAGCACTCAAGATCAGCTATCGGATCCTTTACCGCAAAACTTTGCTTGGACATAGGTATCAGGGTCATGGGTACCAGTTTGGACGGGAATTCCAGAGATTTCTAAAACATGTAGCGAGCTAATTAGGTGCATTTGCAAATGTAGGAAAGTGAACCTGGTTTGCTCCCCTCTCTGCAAGTGCAAATGTTCTACACAATAATTCTACTGATGCCTTTCAACCTTTTCACAATTTTTTGTCTGGTATGTATAGTTATGTTTAAGCACAATTTGCTTAGTTTGGTTCAGTTTGCTTGATTTGGAGGTTAGTACTATATTCAAGGTTGCAGAGAGTTAGAGAAAATTGGGAGAGGGCAGGGCGGCACCTCCTTACCC
>NC_061100.1:68662766-68695266 GCF_015104395.2 Macrobrachium nipponense
ATTTGACTCTACATAAGAGTCATTCACATCCATATTGGTGTCTTGAGATCAGTAGTGTAATTCAAATCTCAGAGTTTCCTTACAATTTTTCTCTTAACTTGTGTTTGGCCTTCAGACCCCCACCCCACTGCCTTTTTTTGGTTCTGTTTAAGCTGATTGGCCTCCACGTTGGTCATAGTTAGACCAAAAAAGGCATATGTTGCAGGAGCCATCAGACTTAAAACAGAATAATGGCGACCTTGCCAGGATTTTCTCAAGTAAAGATCAATGTTAAAGTGATTTCATGGGAGAAAAATGAACCTGAGATCCCAGCGCCATAAGCCCTTAAGAGCAAAAGGAAGGAAGATAAAACCTTACAGTAATGTAAAAGTATTTTTGTTTAAACTTAGGAATTTATTGTTAGGAAAAAAACAATTGTGATTGCCACATTTTTCAGCTAGGAATAAGAAGCATAGAATTGTGCACATGCTGAATTTAGCTACGAGAGAGAGAGAAGGTCGATAAATTATAACTCCTTTAACCTGACTTTCTTCATGACTCACTGCCAGATGCGCAACATGTCATATCACATGATAGTAAGAATGCGAAAAGATTTCTAAACTCCATTCAAATTCAGATAAGCAACTGATAAGCACCCACAACAGTAACCCTTTCTCTGTGACTCACTGCCAGGTGCACAACAAGTCATAACACGTGATAGTATGAATGCGAAAAGATTTTTGAACTCCATTCAAATTCAGATAAGCAGCTGATAAGCACCTACAACAGTCATCCTTTCTCTGTGACTCACTGCCAAGTGCACAACATGTCATATTATGTGATAGTATGAATGAGAAAAGATTTCTAAACTCCATCCAAATTCAGATAAGCAGCTGATAAGCACCCACAACAGTCACCCTTTCTTTGTGACTCACTGTCAGGTGCACAACATGTCATATAGCAATGGTACGCATTCACACGAGGCACACAACACGACGTGACTATCACAGCTTGATAATCTGTCTCCATGTCCAGTGTCGTACACACACACACGGCATGATATACCGCTTTAGCGAAACCTCATATGAGGGTGATAAAAAGACGATTGTAACCACCTACACACACATGCACTGATAGTTCCACAGGTTTCGCTGATGTGAGTTAATCCCCGAGACCCGATGCAAAAAGACATTTACGACTGCTACCACCGCTATATAAGCTCACGTTATAGTATGAATGCTAAAAGATTTCTAAACTCTAACCAAATTTAGATAAGTAGCTGATAAGCACCCACAACAGTCACCGTTTCACTGTGACTCACTGCCAGGTGCACAATATGTCACATCGCAATGGGGCACATTCACACGATGCACACAACACGACACAACTATCACAGCTCGATAAACTGTCTCCATGTCCAGTTTTGTACACACACACACACGCACACAACACGATATCCCGCTTTAGTGAAGCCTCAAACGAGGGTGATAAAAGACGATTGTAACCACCTGCACACACTTGCGCTGATAATTTTGCAGGTTTTGCTGATGTGACTTAATCCCGAGACCCGATGTGAAAAGACATTTACAATTGCTACCACCAGTATATAAACTTGAAGAGCAGCAGCAAGACCCACATCAGTTTGCCAACAGGCTGCTCTACTCCACAACATCTCCACAAGCAGACATGGGTAATTCCACCAGCAAGAGTGGCAATGAAACTACGAGTGACAGCTCCATTGAAATGCCTTTGCTGTGGCATTTATATACAACACCGAAGTTTCGGACTAGCCAAAGGACTGCAGAGTCTGCTGTCAACGTAGAAAGAAGAGGAGCTAACAGGGATGGGAACAGACCCGACCTGGGACGATCCTTGACAGGAGGTGCAGCAGGGAGCGCTACTCCCCAGGATGGTGAGAATAATTCTTTTTATTTAGAAGTTTGTTTAGATGTGACACGCTGTCAAAAAAATGCACATCGTCATCACCGCATTTACATATAAAACAACCGGTATATTTTTATTAAAGTCTCTACTTGTAATTTCTATTTTTTGCAGGCTCCGCTGTGAACAATGTAACAGCTCTTCCGAATGGGAAAAATGCAAGGGAAACATTGTCGAGAGGAGGTCACTGTCAAGTAGGAGGTGCTGAAAAACAGCAGATGCTGCTTAACAGGGAAGGAGAGGAGGCCAACCGAATTGTGAGTACTATCACTTATTCAACTGCAGTAGGAACGCACATTGACATGACAATGGTGCTCAGAATTAACAGAACGCAGCTCGCTGAGGACATCTTGCAAACACTCTGGGAGAGGGGTATAATTTCTGTTATGTTATGACTGGTGATGATGATGCACAGGTTTAAATTCTGTTATGTTATACCTGTGCATCATCATCTCCAGGCAGAAAATAGTGGGTGGCAGTGGTACCACCATTGAAACGGGTTCCTTTTACATTAATACACCACCTGTGCTAACATTGGTGGACACAGTGTACAAATTGCGAGATGAAGCTATTGAATTCGTGGCAAGCAACCATGAAGACAGATTCAACTTCAGTGAGAGTTTGGATTGGCGCATCACATCACTACGCAGTGTACAAATCAACATCTCATGGTGAAAAATGGTGAACATAGCAAACCTGCAGGAGTCAGGGGCGGCAGCCAAGTCTTCAATATAGAATCCGGGTACAACTGCATCATTACAGTGCTAGAAGCATATGTGCTACTCAGGAAAAACTGCAACACACCAGGTAAAACCTCACCAGGGATGTAAAAAAACGGATAAAAGGACCAATCAGATCAGCATTAAACACACATCCGACTTGCCACTGAACAGCAACTCCTTCAAGACATTGGAAAATGACAACAACCTTAACATCTATGTGTACAAATTGTGTGAACTGGTCATGGGAAAACATCTGAAAAAACAATGGACTGTCCATCTCACTAGAAAGGAGGGTAACACGTCATGCCCCCGACTGGTCGCTCTACTGCTAATCATGGATAACCACCTCGCACTCATCAAAGACATGTTCGCCTATGTGAAGGTATTCCACCACAGGGTAAAGACAACGAGGAAAGAATACATGGGTGGCATGTGTTACCACTGTCTGACTTTGTTTAACACCCCTGCCATTCGCGATGCCCACACCCGAAGTTGTTCAACTCGAACCACAGTTCTAAACCCAGAGCCCTACCAATTTAAACAGTTTGAAAAAGCGAAAGCACTGAATAAAACCTAGCACATTGCCTTCTTCGATTTTGAAGCGTACAACAGACAGCCTGACGTAGATGAAGACCAGAGAGTTGTGTCAAAGAAGAAAGCATACACATATTACTTCAGAATCGTCGACGGCAGAAACGATTAATACTGTACACACAGAGTAGGTGTAGGTGAATGCTGCGTCAACGATTTTCTGTTGAAAATAGCTGAAGACAGGGCTAGGATACGTGAGACGATGGTGGCACACAAAATCAGCATGACCTTTGAAACAACCCACCAGTTTGAACAGGCTGCACACTGCAAAAGTTTTAATATTAAGTTCACCGATAACACTATCAAAGTGCGGCATCATACGCACTACATACCGACAGACAACTACGTGTGCGCATTATGCAGGAAGTGCAATTTAAATTTGAAATATGCAGACAAAGCCCTACTAGTGTTAGTAGACAATTTGTCTCTCGATGCAGCACTCATCTTGAAAGGCGCGGCCGCCAAGCATAACTTCAAAATCTTGAAACGTGATGGAGGTACATTTTATTCACTTAAAACTGGCAACATGAGATTGATGGACAGTGCCCACATGATTAGAGGATCGCTTTCCAGTCTCGCGTCGAGTCACTTCAAGCAGAAAGGAGCTTTGGAAATCACATGCCAGATATTATCTAAATATCCCGACGAGTGCACCAAACTATTTTTGAGCACAGGTAAACAGTACTACCCTTGCGACTATGTCACAGGTTTCGAAGTGTTGCAAAACCCAGCATCACTCCCAAAGTGTGTTTCAATTCCTCCCTGACAGGGGAAAGCATATCCTGTGTATGAACATGTCAGCAAAGTGTGGAACTCTGCAAACTGTTTTAACTTAATGGCTTACACCGTTTTATACCTTCTCATGGACGTGGGATTATTGGGGGAAGTTTACTTAGCTTGGAGGAAGGCTGCTTATACACAGTTTGGACTGGACCCAGTTTACTATCTAACGTCTACTTCCCTCTCACTAGATCCTTTTCTCCACACTTCGCGAAGGCGCCTCCCCCTGATTTCCGATGGGGAAACTTACCAACTAATTGCTAACAACATCAGAGACGGTTTCTGCAGTCTAGTCCAAAGGCACGTCATAGCGAACAGCCCTGAGTTAAACCCACAATTTAAAGCTGGTGACCGACAATCATACATACTGTACGTCGATTTTAACAGTCTTTATCCTTTGGTGATGAGCAGATATAAAATACCTTTGGATGAAATAATGGAGCTCTCCCCCACTGAACTAGAGAGGTTTACCGCCAGCAATATCACGTCCATCAATTTGCAGGGAGAACATGGTTATTTCATCCTCCTCGATACTAAGAAAGTTAGGGATGATGTCGCTCTTAGGACAGATGAGTTCCTTCTAGCTATATATTTACATGAACATAACCCTCCAGGATCTATCCCCTTACATTAAAAGCCTATTGGAAAAGTTTAATGTGAAACTCCCTAAAAAAAACTATCAAACTTGTAGGCACATACTTGCCAATGCAAGACCACTTAATTTGCCTTCCCCTATTGCAAACATTAATAGGACTTGGTCTAGAAGTCAACGTTATAAGAAAAGTTTACAAGTTCAAACAAGGATTTTATCTAAGAGAATACATCAAAGAGAATGCAGAGAGGAAAACAAAAGAATCGCACCCTGACCAGAGGAACACCATCAAAATCTTGATGAACGGTCATTTTGGCATGATCAATAAAAACCCTTTGAACTATTCCACCAAGACAGTTGTCACCACCGATGAACCCTCACTACTTAGAAATGTGTCTAAGCATACTTACAATTCCTTCGAACGGTTGAACAATCAACGATACATTGTGAATCACTGCAGAGAGACTGTTACAGCAGAATCTGCAATCTATGTCAGGTTCAGCATGCTGGACCTGGCTAAGGACATGATGTATAAGTTCCGTTATGATGTCCTTCAAAAACTGTATGGTGATAGAGTTAAGCTCCTGTACACTGACACTAACAGTTTGATCTTATCCTTGGATGTACTTAAGCCATATTTGGATTTGAGCAGCTTTCCCAAAACTCACGAAGTGTATGATGATACACGCGAGCGGGAACTCGGACTTGTCAAAGTTGAAACAGGCATCAAACTTAGCAGAGTTCATTGGTGTAAAATCCAATGTATATTTATATGAAACGCAAAACAGTCAGTGTAACACTTTAATGGGGATTCAAAGATGTTGCCAAAAGACTATTAGTCATAGCCAATACTGAGATGTAATTGAGAATAATGAGATCTTTTTCACCACAGTTCACAATTTGCAGATGGTGGGAGGAACGATGTGTCACACCTGGCAGAGGAAGGTAGCTCTATGTCCTTTAGAAATAAGAGGTATTACATCATCCCTTATAAATCCCTTGCTTACGGTCACCCTAAGATCCCGGTGAATCAATAAGCGGGGGGATGGGGCAGGGTAGGGGGGAGAGGAAGGAGTTGACAAAGAAGAAGATGAGTGGATCCTGGCACCCGCACCGTCGCCACTGCCACAGGCCGTGGCAAGCACATCCAAAACCTCCGCCTAACCTTGTGACTTTCAACCCCATACTCCTTCAAATTGCTTCCCAAATATAAAAGTTTTGCCAAAAGATGGAGAGTGGACAGCAAATTGGAGGTTAAGCAGCAGCAGCAGCAGCAGCAGCTTCTGATAACTGCCCTCACAAATTCTTGGGCAAAGTTGATGTTTCCTCCCCCCTGCTAAGAAAAGTCGGCTCGGTCTGAGTAGACGTGTCACACACTAAAATGTGTGTCTGTATATACAAATTTATGTATGAATTTATAGTTTAAATTTTTGTGAATGTATGTAAAAAATCATAACGCATAAAATCAACACACAATCAAATTCATTTCTCTATAACCCTCGCCTGTATCTAGCAAAAAAAATCATTGCACAATCAAATTCATTACTCTACAACCCTCGCCTGTATATAAAGTTCAGGTAAACATTACATCTGCTCAGTAACGTATTAACTGCAACCATGGAAATGGGTCCCTTCCAGTGAGAAATCTTGAACCTTTTCGCCGTTCCTACATGAATCATCATAGCAGGTTTCAGCAACAGTGGAAAATCAATCCTGTGTCAGAACATAATTGAAATGTATGAGGCCAACTTTCACTGTGTTTCATATTGTGGGGTGAGTGAACACCCTCTGGAATGACATCACACTATAAGTGTTAAATTCAAAGTATCCAAAAAGATACTAAACCCATTCGATTACACAGAAAGAGGAATGGAGGATGGAAAAGGTCTATTATTTGTACTGGATGACTGTTTTCTCGAAGTCAGTGACAATAAGTTTGTCACCCAGGCATTCACTGCAAGACAGCATTTGGGCACATCAGTCTCAATTGCTCCCATTACATCCTCATGAAGAACCGTGACATTGGACAAATTGAAACTTAGGGTAGACAGTTGTTCGGCCGGCGAAGGGGTGCGGAGTTTTCGGACATATACAAAAGAGTTTTAACACATAACTGGTATGGTTATCAATTAGTGGACTTCACTCCGTTAACACCCGAACTATTACAGCTCAGAACGAATATCCTCGGAGAGACCGAATACCAGATAACATACAAATATAACTGAAGAACAATTCCAACTGCTCAGGAATTTAAATGAGAATGTAACGCAACCTAGCTGTTTTATTGGTGTAAATGTGCTACTCAAAGCAGCAAACAATGAGTAGAGAAACATAACTAAAGCAGACGTCACAGGTTTTTTTACGGGGCCAGCCATCATACACCCTACATAAAACCACATGCAAGCGTTTCCTTAGGAGGAAAATCATATCTCCCAAACCTCGAGCTGTGGCCAGTACAGATCTGGGCAACATGTCAAAACTCACTCCACACAATGAAGGTTATAAATATCTACTATTCTTCAGCGACCAGTTTTCAAGGTATTTACGCTTCCTCCCTCTAAAAAATTAGAAGATTGTGTCACAGTGTGCAATGCTCTGAAAGTGCTTCTAGAATCTAGTGATTTTTCAGGACTGCCCTGTCTGAACAGCGATGAAGGTGAGGAATATTATAACAAACATGAGAGGAAATATCTAAAAAGTAGGAATGTATTGTTATATAGCGTCTACTCATGGGAAATTAAAGCTTCTATGGCTGAAAGGTAATAACAACCATTAAAAACAAATATACAGATACCTTACACACAGGAACACATTGAAATATATCAACATTCTGCAGGACATAGTTGAAAGATATAACTACTCACTGCACAAGAATTTAGGGAATAGGCAGACACCCAAGGAGGTGCATGCGATGAAGACTAAAGCAGACATTAAAAATCAGTTCCCGAGAATGTATAAAAATGCCTTTCCAACATCGGGCTGTATCAGTTCAACCCTGAATGTTGGAAACATCGTACACATAGCTGACAAAAACTGGAACGCTACTTTCAGGAGAGGATACACAGTTCAAAACACTAAAGAAATTTCTAAAATCAAGAAGCTTGTCACTGCAAAATCCTGCAGTTTACATCTTAGTAGATTTAGTGGGGAGAAGAAATAAAAGGTACGTTCTACAGAGAAGAATTAATACCTACCAAATTGCCTGAAAACTACGACATTGCCATCTTAGGGAGTAGAAGGAGAGGAAACAGAATGCAATATTATGTTAATTGGAAGGGTTATCCTGCTCAATTTAATTCTTGTGTCAATGAATCCCAAATTGTGCAGACATGAGCTATAAAAAGGAAGCTTTAATACATAAAAACTAAGATTTTATTTTATTCCTCTTCCGTGAAGATTAGAGTAATTCCCATTAAGCAGAGTGTTTATCGCTACCATATACAAAATATTTATAAAACTTTCTTCATGTTAATCTGACCAGAGAAACAACCCTCAATATAAAGCTCAGAAGGTATAAGAAGGAGATCCGTCAAGTATCCTTGAAAACAACAATATTAGCGGTCAAGAAAAACATATTGAAGAGTTGCAAAGGGGGCGCTATTCTGTCTGTATTACATCCTTTAGCAACCAGTTTGATAGGAAGTCTTTTTAAATAGGAAAATAAAATCATGAAAGAGTTCTACGTTATACCGGCAATCATGTATGAGAGGTTAACAAAAGGTCGGGAAACTTGTGGTAACAGCGTCGGCAATAACAACAACAACAATGTTAATAACCATAGTGACTATAATAATAATAATAATAATAATAATAATGTTAACAGCATCAATGCAGGCAGTAAAGACAGCAGTGGGGGAGGTAGGGTGAACACAGGTGCAGGTGATGCATACATTCCTCTTAATGTGCAGAGAAGCATGAATTTTCCCATGAATGTTAAAACATTTACACCCCCACCTCCTTTACCTCCCGTTGGGGATGACCATGCGAAGAAGAAGAAGAAGGGAGAGCCACTAATTTTGAATGTGCTCAACTGCAAAAGAGTAAATCCTGACCTGACTAGTGTTATTCCTATATTGTTCAAAGATCATCATATACCATATGTAACAGCCTTAGTTAATCATCTGCAAAATTCAGGCGCGATTGGATGGAATGAAGAAGATGACTTGTACCACCAGCTTAACGGATATACATTTTAGATGTGGCTTGAGAATTTCAAGCAAATAAGAGGACGGAAGATAGCAACATACCCAGTTATAATTATTTAATCGAACATGGAGGTATTAGTGAACAGATGGTGAGAAATACCTCTATAAAAAGACAGATAAAAGCATGGTACAATTTGGTTAAGAAAGGAAGTAGCAAAAAAATGAATCACAAAACTATCAGAGGTAGACCCATTCATTCCTGCGGGTGAGATAAACTTTCGAAGGGAGCAGTTGTATCGGCGTAGCGCAAAATTATCAGAGATGAACCTGTCCAATCGTGCGGGCACAATAAAGTTTCAAATGGGGATGGAGCTTAGCATGAATCACGGCAATGGGGAGGAGAGGATATGGAAACCCCGGCAAGTTTAAGAGTGCATTAGATTATTTAGGGTCACCGAGTGTTGATGTGCACACTCCCATTCACTGTTTGAGATGGCTTTTTCACCCTGCAAGCTGGTTTTGGGCAGTTTATCTGAGACCAAGATCAAGAAGAGGGTGTGTTGCCTGGATATAGCGACTAACTGTGTAACATGTCGAAATTATGGATTAGTTGAAGACATCGTGTGGGTTTACCCCTATGATGACATCACAGTTCACCATTACAACAGAGCCGGGACTAGTTACACTTCACTCCATCACCATGGGAGAGAAGGTACCGCCATTCTGACAGCACCTGAGGGAGAGAGTATGTTCGATGCTGAAGAACCCAACCTTTCAATCATCTTCACATTGTTAACTCAATATGGAATTGGTACACCCATTGAAGACAATGAATTTGCCAAATCGAGTATAATGTATTCTAGGGATGAAGACCATGTGGAAAGGTTGCGGAATGATGTGAGGGAAAAGAGATACAATCACTTCTATTCAGCATTGAAGGGTTTAAAAATTCAATTAAAAAAGTATGGTGTGAAGATGTGAAATATGTCCTATTCCCTGTAGGGATAGGATAAAGCAGTCACGTGAACTGTCTTTGGTTAGACCAATACTTACCTGTGATTATCTCCTTTGGCAAGGAGATGAAACGCCATGGAAAGGTCACATGTATAGTTGTCAAGGAGACAGTTTTATCCTTCATGGAAGAGAAGTGTGTGGGAGATGTGTGGTTGAAGGATTCATTTTCCAAATTGAGATGTTTGGAAGCGATGGACACTGAGAAGTTAAGCCTCGAGGTTGAATTAAGCGCAGCTGTGTGGTATATATGACCTCAATAATGTGCATTGCCAACTTTGTGTGTTCAGCATGTGTAGTGATCACATTGTATATGTGAATAGCAGGGTGTGCCTAGATTTATTTCCTGAAAACCAACCATGTAAATCTATAAACAGGTTGGCCACTCATATAACTCTATAAAAAGAGGTAGAATACGGATTAGGTGCAATAGGGGTTACACTCCCAAACGAATACTACGCCGTCACACCAGAAGATGAAGATTCCACGCTTCAGTTTAAAGTAACCTTTAATCAGAGATCAACAACTTGCCCATATGCTTTCACGTATGTTCCCGCTGTTGGCTTATTAGCGGGGGATATGAATAGATTGACTAGAGCACTCAATATAAACATTAGAGAACAATTGGAAACATTTTAAGGTGCATACATTCGGGATGTTATGTGTAGGGATGGAATGATGATTTGAAGAGGATGAGCCTCACATACGTGAATGCTGAGGCTGCAAAATTAGAAGTTGTTTCAGTTGCTGTAAAGTTTAGTGTTAGGGCTGCGCATTTATTGATGTTTAACGTAGGGGTGCAATACATGATTTATTGTGCGGGGGTGTTGAGAAATCGTCACTTCAAAACTCCCTATCTCGATGATCACAGTATCGATTATGTATACTTATATTCCAACCTTATTCAACCCTCATCGCTGGGTGATAAAATGGTAAATATCCTGGACTGTTTCATGTTGGAATGTGGAAAAGGTAATGGTTTGCATAAAGCAGTTTATAAACCTTTAAATACAAATGTGGTAGATTACATTTCCATTGGTGTGACGAATCAGAAGGGGAGGAAATTAAGTTTTTGAAGGTAAAAGCGTGTCATGCACCCTTCCAATAAGACCTGGATGAGCGAAATTATGTGCAGTACTTCACCAGCATGACAGGTGAACACATTATATATGTGAGCAGTGTAGGCTGCTTGGACAAGTACATGAATAACTCAACGTCCGGGTTTGTGAATAGGTTACCTGCTCTCATATTCCTAAGGAATGGAAGCGAATATGAAGTGGGTCTAGCTTCGATCATGTTTCCAGGACTATATTATGCTTTATTATCAAGAGATGAAGAATTCTCCCTCCAGGTTGTTACTATATGTGGTAAAAATAATAAGCATGCCTATATCTATAGACTGACGATGTCTGTGTTAGCGGAGGACATGAAAAGACTGATGAGGGTGTTTAACAAGGATATTTGTGAATACTTAAAAGTATATTTTGACAGCAAATACAATAACATATTCAACAGTAATGATGTTTTTGGTTGGGATGAACCTTACATTAAGATGGGGAAGATTAGGGTGGGGGACATTAAAAGTGTCCGTCAAATTCAGTAATAAAGCGGTCAGATTGCTGGGTTTTAAAGATAAGACCACATATGAAGTTTACGGCCTTGATGCAGTGAATTCACCTCTCTCGGTTGATTCCATACCCGATAATTGCAGTGTAGATTATATGTATATGTACGCCAATATTGTTCAACCAACTGTTTTTGGAGAGAAACTAGTAAATATATTGGATTGCTTTACATTAGAGAACGGCAAAGGGAAGGGGATACATAATACGATATACAGAGCGCTGAACACGAACAACCTAGATCAGATTTCAATCATCATCACCTACCAGAATGGAAGGCGCATTTATTTTAATAACGACTCGAACGTCACCTGTGTGCTTCATATAAGGCCCAGATAGGGAGGTATGTATAAAACCTGCATTCTTTTCCACCTTTACGTTATTCACCTTCCCGAGTTTGTGTAATTAAGAATACATAATATTCAAGGGAGGGAATAAAGGTTTTTGACAGGTATGAGGGTCATCTTCTCCCCACCCTCGGAGGTCGGATTTAAAACGTTGTTCTTGTCTGAACCCTTAAGAAAGGGACTGGGTCTAGAAGACACTTCGGTTTTCTATCCGAGTCATAGAAGAGGTGTAGGTGTATTTTCATCCATGGCGGGCATTGTACACAGAGTACTCCCTTTCCTGTTCCATGCTGCTAAAACTTCAGTTAAAGAGTGGTAGATCGGGGCTTTCGGATGTAGTGAATGATCAGCTGGGTGAATCTTTAAAAAGGTACAGAGTGACAGCTCTCAAAAGTACAGGTAGACGCATTTTAAGCGGTAGTGGGAGGGTTGACAGGTAAAGGTTGGGTGGAGTGAAATGTGCACTCACTCGGTCGGCTACGATGATGAGGAAGAAGAGGAGAAAGAATAATGGATGGGCTAAATCGAGAAGTAAATATAACAAGAATGTGTATGATCTTTAATTCATTGACCCTTTGTCAGTGAGTGCACACACATGTATTCCCTCCCTCTCACAATTTTGTGAAATGGCTTGTGTGGTTTCCAATGTGCCAGGGACGGGAAACAATGTTCCCATCTCTGCATATATCGCGGGCATCTCGGAATTGTTGCCAAATGTGAACAAGCGTAGGATTATAGAAAGTTCAATTAACTAGAAGGAAAGGTTGGATTTCACACCTAGCAACAATTCTATAATTCACATCCTTAGTGATAACTATATCGAGTTTCGTATTAATTGTGCCATGGCTCATTCTTGGATTTGTCGAATATAGCTTTGGAATTATACATCACATTGGTTAGGGGCGATGCTCAGCTGCCGGATGATGCACATGTTGCACTCGTTAATGGTATAAGCAATACGCTTTTTAAATCCATCTCTGTCTTCTTGAACAAAAAGTTGTTGGAATCGTGTCCTGTTTTTAACTATCAATCATACATGAAAATGCTCAAGAGAGTGAAAACCAGTGTGCTACCGACTTTCAGTATGAGTGGGTTTTTCCACAATGATTTTCATGCCATGCATGGTGTTACACAAACCTGGACAGCTGCTTCTTTCGGACAGACGAGTAGGTGGGGAACTTGGGTGATGAGCTTTGTTAAGACGAGAGATGTTCACACATACTTTCCACTCCTTATAGATCTAGTGAGTATAGACATGCAATTGTTGGATCCCGTGGATTTGAGGATAAGGATCGAAATGGCCAATAACTACTGGGTGATGGGCGCCCACACCGACGCTCACTTAAACGATCTGAATATAGAAAAAGCCAAGTTTTGGATTGATTGGGTTACCCCCCATTATAATGCCATGTCCATTTTAAATACAGCTCTAGTTGTTAGCCCTATACAATATATATTTGATAAGACTTTATATAAAACATACGTTATTGGGCAGAATGAGGATTCCATTTTAAAAGATCAACCTTTCAACACCTGTATACCTGAAAAAATTATGTTAGCTCTGATTGGTATACAAACAATTTCAGGGAATTACATGGCTAATAGTTTGTACTTTGGCGCATATGACTTGAACAGCATGCACATCACTGTTAATAGGAATACACTGCATAATATCAACTGTCATTTTCCTAATACTGTCATGCAATTCTTTTACAAGACGCAGAAGTCAATAGGAGGTGGTCATGATAACCTCATCACTTGTGACAGTTTTAAAAACGGAAGAGCTGTCTATTGTTTTAGCTTCGTCACGGAAGAGGTCTATAAAGCTGGGAACAGTCATGCCTTATCCTTGCATGATTTTATTGTTCAGAGACACCAAGGGTATTTTAACAATTGATTCGGATAGAGTCATTCAGTGTGATGTTAGGGGTTAGGAGTGATGGATACGAAAGAAATTGAGACTGCTTTACAAGGTTCACTAGGGAGTGTTATTAAATATTTAGGTGTGTTCTATTCAGTTGAAGTGGGTACGTTCATAATACTGTGAATAGAAATAAATCGTTAGTTTTTGTATCTAATACTCTGCCTTCAACTTCTAGTATTGACATTGTTGGACACTTGGTGTGTTTTTATATTGACTGTTCACCTAGGGATATAATCTTCTTTTTTGACAGTTATGGTATAAACCCTAAAGTTTATTCAGGCAGCTTCTCGACTTTTCTCCGCTCAAATTCGGGATTTGTCCTTTGCCGTCCGTAAGGCAGATACAGCCAGATAATTCATGCAAGTGCAGTCTTTACACTCTTTTCTTCATTCACTGTATGATTCATAAAGAGTTGAAACCAGTTTTGTCATTAATGAATGTTGCCTTCTCACCGTGTCATTTGGAAAGTAATGACAGGTGGTTGACGGAAAACTATTTCAGTTATTTCAGAAGAGTGAAATATTCTCATTGGAGTTCTGCTGGTAAACTGTCTGTCACATATAAGGAGTGTATGCATTTGTTAAATAAAAGGTAATTATATTTTTTTTTATGCTGGTAAAATACATCATATAATTATTTGTTTATTTGTTGTAAGCGTTCGGTTCTTCTAAGTCCCATTATTTCTCTTCCTTCGGATGAGCGGGAAAGGAGGGGTTGTTCCACACGGGGTACAGGCGGAGGACGAACATCAAGCGGTACAAGATAATGAATTTAGAAGATTGTGGTGTTTTATTGTAAAATTGTTGAGCAGTTTGAGGTTGGTGATAAGGAGTCATGGCGGTACTGTTTTTTAATGTGTAGCGGGAGAAACATGTGAATCTGACACTTGTTAATGTGTACCTTTTTATGTAACAAAAATATGTGAATGATCATAATTTTTTTTATTACCCTCATTCTTTTTTGTTCAACCTTCCATTATGTTAGGTTATGGAGTTTAGAAAACTTTTTGCATTCATACCATCACGTGATATGACATGTTGTGCACCTGGCAGTTATTCACAGAGAAACGGTGACTGTTGTGGGTGTTTATCAGCTGCTTATCTGAATTTGAATGGAGTTTAGAAATCTTTTCACATTCATACTATCACATGATATGACAAGTTGCGCACCTGGCAGTGTGTCTTGAAGAAAGTCAGGTTGAGGGAGTTATAATTTATTTTACTCGTATTCATATCTTTTCATATACTCACTCACGTGGGTTAAGGGACTTTGAATTTGTTCCTCATATTCATATTTTTCATATACTCCTGTGGGTTAGGTTAAGGGACTTAGAATTTTTTCCCTCATATTCATATTTATGTGCAATGGCAGTTTTTCATCCAAAGGGTATATCTTGAGCCAAAATGCGGTTGGGTATTTCACATGGGTTAGTTTAGGTTAGGTTTGGTTAAGGGACTTAGAATTTATTCATTCGGTGGGTTAGATTAGGTTAGGTTGGGTTAGGTTAAGGGACTTAAAATTTTTTCACTCATATTCATATATATGTAAAATGGTGGTTTTTTCATACGCATAGTATTTCTTGAGCCAAAATGAGGTTGGGTATTTTCAAGGGGTTGTGAAATGGTGGTTTTATCATGTGTAGAGAATATCGTGAGCCAAAGTGGGGTTGGGTATTTTCAAGGGGTCGTGAAATGGTGGTTTTTTAAATCCATAGAGATTATCTTGAGCCAAACTGGGGTTGGGTGTTTTCAAGGGGTCGAGCGAAACCACAGTATTCCTATCAGAAGAGTTATTCAAGAGCCATTTTGGGGTTCTTTTCTGAGCTATAGTGAAATATTTAATGATTTTCCCGTGGAGTCTTTAATGGTCAACGTACGTGAGGTTAAGATAAAGGCAAGCTTATGAGGTTTATCGCCTGTGATCCGAATGGGGGGTCAGATGTTGAGGTTGAGGTTAAATGGGATCTTTTTCCTTACTCCTAGCAGATCTTTCTAAGTGTTCAAACCATCATACACGTGCTTGGCGCTTTGTTTACCCCACCAATAGTATACTTATGCTTGAACACTACCCAGACATTAATTTTGAGATAAAATTATCTTAAAAGTTTTAGTAGTCTATTTTTAACCCCGGATAGGTATCGCTATTTTGGTAACCCTTTAATACTGCGTGGGGTCGAGCTTGACCCAAGCACCCATAAATATTTGTGAAAATTTTTATTTCTATAATCAATTTCACCATTATCGAACACTACTGAGAAGATAAATCATACCCATCTACAAATTAAATATTTATTACAAATATATTAAAAAAATATGTATATACATGAAAATTATTCACAAAAATATTTACAAAAAACACAAAATACGCTATATACGCACAATAATTTAGGGAATGCTTCATACAACTATTATTTAAAATATGTGACTGCCAGAAAAGGTGTCGGAACCATAGAGGTCAAAATCTGAAAAGAGAAAAAAAAAGGGTATGTTTTTTAGTCCAAAAAAATATCCAAATTTCACGAATTTTTTTGGTACCTTAATGAAATAGGAAACAGCCAATTTTTTTTATAAACTAAACTCATATTATCCTGGAATTGAATTATGTAAAAAGATCTGCGCTAAGATGAAATTTACTGTCATATCAGAAATGTTATTATCACTCTCTCTCCCTCTTTCTCTCTATCTCTCTCTCTCTCTCTCTCTCTCTCTCTCACTCTCTCTCTCTCTCTAAGTGTGTCATGATTTATTGACATAAGCTCATGTAATCTGTCACCAGAAAAGGCACAGAACCACTACTTCCCACCCCCTCTCTCCCCCTCTTGTGTCATAATCATTTCAAGGTCACCACACTCGCCTCCAACCCTTTGTTACACAAACTTGAGGTTTATGCCATAGAGGTGTCAGCAACCTCTAAATTATCATCAATATAACTTTATACTTCCATTAGAAGTAAGTTGATGACATCCATGCCCAGAGAATACTGCCTGCTGGCTACTGTTGATGGAATATGCAAAAAAAAAAAATAAATAAATAAAATGCAAAAACTGAGAAAATGGCATTCAAAGGAAATTGGACCAAATGGCAATATGAGGCATCTCAGCCACAACAAATGGCATGCATCATGTACACACACTATCTACTTACAGTTTCCAACAATATAAAACTATTCCAGAGTCAACAGTTTTAGACAGGAAATCACTACTTGATAACTTTGCCTTTGTATCACACAAATGTTCAAAACAAACTATAACTCAGAAAAGGGGAAAGGACAAAGGCAAGGCAAATGCAGGTTTTGACATGATAGTAGTGAGCGTTCTGCTATCCTCTTGCAGGTCGATCACACCCAGATTCGAGATAGACGATGATTTATAAGAAAAACTCTTATTACCATAGAGAAACATAGTAAAATATAGTACTGCTTTATTGGCGTTTGGAATGGAAACTTTGGGGAGCAATAACTTTTCTAGATGTTTACTAACATATGTATCTATGAAAGCAATAATAAATCTGTATCTTTTTTAAGCATTTCTTTTATAAACTGAAATTCTGAATGAAGACTAAAATAACTTAAACAAATGTTAAAGGCACGGGTTACGAGTATAGAGATTAACGGCATTTTTAAACTATTGGAATGAATGAAGAAAATTCAGTTGTGAGTCCTGTAGATATTGGTTTCCTGTAAACTGACTTTGAAAAAGCTTAATCTCTGTGTTTACTTACGAGCAAGTCAAGGAATGCTAAAGCATTATTGTTCTCTATTTCTGAAGTAAAATCAATATTTTTATGTTTTGAGTTAAAATAATCAAGAAACAGGGATGCACACACACAACACACACACACACACACACACACACACACACACACACACACAACACACACACACTACACTCACACACACACACACACACACACCCACACCCACACACACACACACACACACACACACACACATATATATTATATATATATATATATATATATATATATATATATATTATATGATATATATAGATACATATATATATATATACTGATATATATCTATATATATATATATATATATATATATATATATATATATATATATATATATATATATATATATATATATATATATATATATATATCCTAAGTTATACTATTGCAAGCACAAAGACCACCTGGCCAGTCTTTGATTATGGTTTTCATTCGCTGGATAAATGATATTGGATTGTGATCAGACAACACTAGATTTTCTTCGTTCCTAGGTCTGTTCACATACAATTTAAACTTTTTCAGTGCTGTGATTAAGGCTAAAGTTTCCTTTTCGATTATCGAGTATACTTTCTGATGTATTTTTCAGTTTTGAAGACATGAAGCACAGGAAGATGGACGTTATTTTCATCCTCTTGAAGTAGAACAGCTCCAATGTCACAGTCAGAAGCATCAACTTGTATCACAAATTTCTTGTTGAAGTCTGGAGCTTGAAGTACTGGACTTGAAGTTAAAATGGTTTTTACCTTCTCAAAGGATTCTTGACATTCTAAACAAACTTAGAATTTGGGCAGAAACGACGATAGAATCAAGCCATGCCTAAAAATCTCTGTAGCTGTTTCCTGGTAGTAGGTGGGGTAGCCTTACGGATACCTTCTACATTAGCATATACTGGAGCAAGAAGGCCTTTCCCCACTTCAAACCCAAGATGCTAAACAATTGCCTTTCCAAACTCACTCTTCTCTAGGTTGACTGTTAGTACTGCTTCTTGTAGTTTCTTGAAAACTTTCCTCAGAATCTTCAGATGTTCGTCTCATGTTGTAGAGTAAATCACTATGTTGTAGAGTAAATCCAGGTATACACATACTCCTTCTATCGATCCTAGCAGTTGATCCACCACTCGTTGGAATGTTGCAGATACATTCATCAGACAAAACAGAGAACAGTATATTGATACAGTCCAAAAGGAGTAATGAAAGCTGACAGCAACTTAGCATTCTCATCTAAGGGAATTTGATAATATCCTTTCAACAAGACTATCTTGGAAACAAACTTGGCTTGCCTAATATTATCAAGTAACTGATCTATAAAAGGCAAAGAATAATTGTCAGCCACACTAATGGAATTCAGTTTCCTATAATCAGTACACATCCTAAATGACCCATCTGATTTCTTCACCAACACACATGGAGAACTTAAGTGACTTGAACTGGGTTATGCTAATCCATGTTGCAGCAATTACTCAACTTCCTTCTTCAAAACATCTCGATGATACGGTGATAAGCGATAGGCTCTTTACTTGAATGGTTTTTCATCTTCTTGAATCTTGATCTCATGGTTGGTCAGATCAGTACACCCAGGTACATCTGCAAAAATTTCTGAGAAACTTCTATTCACTTCACTTAAGTCTTCACCTTGTTCAACACTCAGATGTATCAACTTATCCTCCAAATTTTCCAAAATTGAAGACTTATTCATATTGCTTTCAGTTCCCAATTCGTAGCCATCATCGTCTTCTATAGATGAAGTTGTTTGGGTTATTGACAGTTTCAATTTTAGTTTCTGAGAAATAAGGTTTCAAGAGGTTCACATGTATCTTCCTCTGTTGTCTTCCTCTTTCTGGTGTTTCAATCACATAAATTCTGTCACTTAACTTCTGAATTATCTTGTAAGGACCTTGAAATTTATTAGTGAGGGGAAATCTCTTGACAGGTAAGAACAGTAACACTTGTTGACCAACACTAAAATTTCTTAGCTTAATCTTAGCATCACATCTCCTTTTCATTTTCTCTTGACTCACTTTTAGATTTTCTAAACAGAATTTTCTAACCTCTTTCAACTTTTTCCTTCAGTTCTTTACATACTCTCCTTGGCTTTCCTCTTGATTTTCTTCCCAATTTTCTGCAAGAATCTTCAACGGTCCTCTCACTTCTCTACCAAAAATCATCTCATTAGGTGAACATCCCATACTTTCTTGATAAGCCTTCCTAATTCAAACAAGATTAATGGTAAACCAACATCTCATTCTCTTCCTGACTCAGAACAATACTTTGTCAGCATACTTTTCAATGTCTAGTGGAACCTTTCTAAGGTACCTTGAGTTTCTGGATGATAAGCAGTGGATAACTGTTGTTTCACTCTTAAAGTTTGTTCCTCTATCACTTTGTACTATTTCTGGTATACCAAACTTTGAGAAAAACTTTACAAGTTTTTCAGCAACTATCTTGGCAGATATGTTTCTAGCAGGGATCACCTCTGGATATCTTGTCACAGGACACATTAAAGTTAACAAATACTCATTTCCCTTCTTTGCCTTCGGCAGCGGTCCAACCTTGTCTATAATTGCTTTGCTAAAGGGTTCTCCTCTAACTTCTATAGGTTGTAGGGGGCTTTCTTGATGGTTTCATTCGGTTTTCCAGCTATCTGGCAAGTATGACACTCACGACAGAACCTGCTAACATCTTTGTGATATCCAGGCCAAAAAAAATATTTCATGATCTCCACAGTCTTCCTGATTCCCATATGTCCAGACTCATGAGCTACTGCTACCACTTGCTTCCTTATTGGATATGGAATTAAAATTTGATGATATTCGCCCCATACAGCATCTTGTGGTATATCTTTAGGTCTATACTTCCTCATCAGCAAACCTTCCTTCAGATAATGACAGGTAGGAGTTTGTTGCATCTCTTCTTGATCAACAACTCTGAAGAACAAATCAGCTAACAATGCATCCTTCTTTTGCAAATCCATTAGCTTCTCTCGTGTCATTTGACCAACTTCAAGGGTCGAATTCTCAATATCTGCTAACTCAGCTACTGTAGTTTCACTACTGTCTTCAGGAACACTTTGACTACTCGCAGGTTCTTTTTCTTCGCCGTCATCTCCTTCTTCATTGTAAAAATCTCTTCTTGGTCAGCACTAGGTGAAACATCACTTACCTGGAACAATTCTTCTAAGCACAAAGATCCTTCACTTGATCCTTCTTAGGTGTGTAAATCCTCAGTTTCTTCACTTGCAGTCGTAGTCCTCTTCCTGCTTCTGGTAGTTACACAACTAGGAAATAGGTGATGGTTATTTTTCTCCAATTCTAAATTCTACCGTAGGACTAATCCTCAACGGTTTGTCTGTCACTATAGGACAAGAAATAAATGGCACACCACCAACTTCATTCCCCAACAGAACATGTGTAAGTGTTTACATAATAAAAATATGGAATGTTAGTCCATATATATAAAAGTCTAAAACTATAGAGGTCAACCAGATTGCTTGCAGGAATGTGATCAGACTAGAGACGCTAAGATAACATGCCGTCACCTGTAGTCATTCAATTGTTTATAAACATTAGTCCAAGCTCCCTGCTTGAGACAACTACCCCGACCTATAATTCAAACGGCCTACGTGATCTGTAGCGTGTCTCATTCTGATTGTATGTTCATATGTTCGAACTACTGTCTGTTCCCTCATAACTTGTAACAGAGATGGTAGACAAGCAGAAGAGAGTTAGTTATCGTCATTAGAAGACCTGCACCTCTTTACCTAAGCTTTATCATGTAGAGGAATAGGATTAGCCATCATCATTGGCAGAAGCGATCAAGCTATCGTTATTAGCATGTAAAACTTCAGAAGAATACATATATTTTTATATTTCGTGTTTTCTACAAGAACCTCCTCACCATGAGTTTAACACATCGTCGTAATAACCAACAAGATAATACCGACTTCGTAAGTGATCTACAAACCCCCAGACACTCCATTGAAGATGGAAGTGCAATACCAACCGACTTAGCGTAAGATTATCGCTAGTCTAACATTACCTCATAGGGTGCCTTATCATACAAGGCACAAGCCCTAATATTGGTGGCCAGCGTACCAGAAGAACTCTACAACGTCCTACGAAGAAAAAACAGAATAATAAATCATGAAGTCAACGACGACGAAAGCAGCAGATTCTTCAAGCAACCTAGTATCATCGTTAGAGAGCGACTTCAGAAAACAACAAGATTCGTCAAGCAACTTAGTATCATCGTTTAGTGAATAACTTCAAGAAACAAACAAAACCGACGTGTCCTTTTCCTACGGCAACGGAAGCTTCGTCTCTCATTAGAATCATTCAAGAAAACATCGTTAGTGAGCGTTTCCGGCACTGCAAGAAACAAACCGAACGCGTCTGCAGCATCGGATTTTCAAGGGCTCGAATCATCCCAACAACAACGCGCACGGGGGAAACTCAAGCCAAAAAACCAGGTCATCCGCTAAATAGAGAAGGAGGACCAAGGCCGTGTGCGTTATCGGAACACCGTGACTTCCCACAAAAGCAAGCTAAGTACAATTTTTATTCATTTGGAGTAACTTTTGAGTGTTTCCTTTGCAGGTCGAATTTCGTTATTCCTGTGGCTGAAGTTACGAGACATTCTTAACCTCTTACTTTTTTACAGAAATTATCTACATCATTGAGATTTCGCTACTGCGAGTTTTTTATCTTTGAGTGTCTGTTTCCAGAAGTTCTACTGAAATATCATAATCATATACTATGTTAATTTTATCATTTTGGGTGATTATTAATCCCTTACGTAACAAATCATATTAAACAGTGAATATGCGTTTACGCAGTGGACGTCTGTATTTATACAGATGCATGGATAGGGTCGTTAAGCACCGTAGTGATTAGAAAACACACAAAAACAAGTGGAACACCCGTACAAATCTAGATAAATTAGAGGTAACACTATTTCGGGTCATGACAATAAATGCTCCTTTGCAAGTCCCGATCGCAGTTTTAGCCTTGAGTTTTTTGAGTTATATAAAATATCGAACCTCAATGACTCAACTTAACTTTAAAAATATGGCTGGATTGCAAGGAATAACATGTCTGTAAAAAACTTTCATCAGGCTAAATGCGCTGACCAGGATCCCTCACTATTTCAAATTTTAGCAAAGAATGAAGTACAAACAGTTAATATTGTATGCAGTAGTGATAACTTGTCTTATTAGTAATCGCTCAGTTCCTAATAGTTCGTCATTCATTGCTTTATACGTAACCAGCAACATAATGCTAAAAACACACAATACGTTGCCGATGGTAATAAAGAGAAGGATCCTAATTATTACAAAAAGAAATAGAAACAGTAGCCCGTTCAGAATCAAACAAGCAAACTCGGTGACTGTGTCACCTAGTCAAGCGGTCAAGGTTAGTTAAATCTGCCGAGTTTTCAAAGCGAAGCAAATTCCACACAATAAGCGACTCTAGCAGAGTGGGGAAAAGCGATGTTGGTTCATACATGCCAATATCTTTTTGAATTAAAAAGGATTTTTCCTAGGAAACACACGACCGTATAAAGTAATCAGAGCAGGTTTTCGTTTTTTTTAATACGTAAGTTATTATAAGTAGTGGTGGATAAAGCCCGACTGTACGCGCCGTAAAAATTAGAATATCCTGTTTATTCCTTTAGTACACGTAATATCCAGTATTTACGGACTCACCGTCTGTTATTCGAACTTCCCTAATGAGAAGTCCGGATAAGCGAGCGCTTACAGATACCTCTATAGTTATTAAAAACGTTATAAAAAACATTGATCTGTATCTAGTGTAATTGTAAGATCCAATCTAGGGGTATACAAAATATTATCTTACATCTGCAAAATAAGGCGTGTTTATCAAAGGAAAATCCTATAAACCTTCAAACATATTAAAATCCGTTTGAACAAAAAGAGACAGTTAATCAAATAATAACTTATATAAAGGAACTATACATTTGTCTCATAAATCGTAACATTGTTCAAATGACCCAACAGAATTTCCTCCACAACCGCAGTCGCACTTTGCACGCAAAATCTCGAGAAGCATGCACCCTCGAATGTCTTAGTGCGTGTAAAAAGACCTTGCTGGGAAATGAAATTTTAATCCTTCCCGACACTCTGAAGTATAACGATTTCCGCGAACAAAGCCCTAAAAGTATACATATCGTGGATACGGAAGTTATAAATATCGCATTTTTTATTGTTGCTAATTTTTAATCACGCCCAACCAGTCGTGGATGAATCTCTCTGATAATCTATCTAAAGTAATATCCGTAAAGTCATTCAAGCAGAGGTGATTCAGCAGAATTTTTTTTTATCTTCTACCTGAATACCAGGAAGTTTCTCCACTAGCGAGTGATCTCTGGGAGAAAAACGGATGTCATTGAAAACAAAATACGGTCTAAGGACAAACATAAAGCTATATACGTACCTTCGCATAGACTCTCAATGAAATTTCAAAATAGAGATAAATGACGAAGTTGAAAAATGTTAGTAATAGGAGCCATTAGGAAATCAAATAAGCCCATATAATTTTTCCCTCAAACGTCATGCCATAAAAGATCGGACTTGGCGTATCTGCGTAGATTTCTGACGCTTAAACAAGGAAACGACTCCCGATAGTTTCCAGTGCCATGTACCGACGACATCTTATCTCTGTTAGGTTAGAATAATTTTTTTTTTTTTTTTTTTCACCGACTTGGACTTACTTAAAAGCTTTTACCAGATACCATTACCTAAGTGATTGTACCTCATATACCGTTTTCAGCATACTCAGGGGACATTATCAAATTTTACGTATGCCTCCGGCTTACGTTGAGCCCCAATTATAATATAGTGTTTGGAGACTTTTTAGGGGATACCCTACATGCCTATATGGATGATCTTGTAATCTTTTCTAATACCTTAGAAATACATTCACATAAACTAGAGCTAGTGCTACAGAGACAAAGACAAATAATCTCAGAGTAAAATATCTAAATGTGAGTTTTTAAAAACCGAACATGTTTATCTAGGTTTTATGTGTCTGGTCAAGGTCTTAAAGTAGTCCATGGTAAGGTGTCGGCTATTCATAACTTTCCGGTACCTATTAACGTAAAAGGGGGATACAGCACTTTTGAGCAATAGTGGGTATTACAATCGTATGTAAATATGTAACTCTTTAATCATGACAGCTCCTTTAACAGATCTTACGAAGAAGAGCGTAGATTTATTATGGTCTAAAAAGCATCAACAGGCGTTCGATATCTTAAAAGCGGAATAATGCAGCTTACCTAACTTAAAAATCCCTGATTTAAATAAGGAATTTTTTTTTTTATTGCAACAGACGCCTCAGACCAAGGGGTAAGAGGGTATTACTTCAGTAATATGATAAACAGTTCTTCCCTATAGCTTTTTATTCACGTAAACTAAAGCCATCTGAAAGTAAATATGCAGTAATAGGCAAGGAAGGGCTAGGTATGTTTAACTCACTAGTACATTTCAAGTTCATAATCTACGGCTATCCTGTTAAAGTCCTCACTGAGCATAAGTCACTTACCGAGTTTTTCAAAGGCTTTAATCACAGTCCAAAAGGAACTCGGTGACAAATGATCATTCAGGTCTTTGGAGCCAAGATAAGATATCTACCTGGGAAAGCAAATATCATAGCTGACGCATTATCCCGCAATCCCGCACCATACAGCAAGGAACCATTAATTGGACTAAAAGATATAGAAACATCCGTGCCTATTGTTAAAACCGTATCTAAACAAGAAAATTCCTTAACCCAAGAGATCGCGAGCATTGAATATCTGGGTTGGAGCGCAGAACTGTTACAAACTGAACAAAGCAAGAGTCAGCAGCAATAAACACCAAACAATAAACACTTCGAATGGAAACAGGGTCAGCGGCTAAGCGAAAACAATAAACACTTCGAGCAGAAACCCTAAAGCAAAAGTATATTTGAAGTATGTGTATCAGAATAATGTAATCAAATGTAATATTATATGTAGGTCTGTGACGAGGAAAACCCGAAGAACACAGCAGATGACTAACGACCAGGTAGTAGTAATAATCTTTTTCATACCAATCGTCATAAACTGGTTGCATTCCGTCATCCAGGGTTCCCTACTATGTCACAGAAAGCCAAATCACTATTTTACTGGCCTACAATGCTTACAGATATAAAAAGCACATAACTAATTGTAACACGTGTCATGAAAACAAGGGATACACTAAGACACCTGTCAGTTTAGGAGCCTATCCTGTGCCAAATCAATCCTTGAAAGAATATACGTAGAATTATTAACAGAATTACGAGTCTGACAGAGGGAATAAACACTTCTTAGTGTTAATAGTTCCTTGACACGTTATATAGAAGTAATAGCACTAAAAACAAACACCGCAATTGAGTGCATTAGGAATATTTATGAGTGCTAAATCAGTAAACATGGAATTCAACACATGATAATCTGACTCGGGTGGTGTAAATCAATAATAATCTCCATAACACGTGGTGTGAATTCCTTTCCATTAAGAAAACCAATAATATATTTTATCACCCAGAGTCAATCGGTTTGGTAGAATAACGGATAATTAAATAGGAAGTGTCAATGTCTTACGAGTTACAACTCGTGATATTGGATCCGAACTGGATTATAGCGGTTCTCGCGGTTTTAAATACCTTTATCATTTATATCTTGTATCTATAGAATTGATGCCGCAAGTAGTCTTATACGGTACGCCGCTAGAACACTTTTCCACATATTCAAGCCAACCATTAATTTATCAAATATATATTAAAAAAATATATAAATAAATAAATAATAAATAAAATAAATATGGATACAAGTGGAGTCAATATAATACACTCCGTAAGAAGTCGGAAGGGTTACAAATTATAATAAAAAAGGAATCACGATAAAATCAATAAGCAAAACGTAGGTTAATTAAATATCCAAATATATATGCGTAAAGATTTGAACTCAAACTTAACGCTTTAGTAATGACAAATAAGCTAAAAGTTCAAACACATATCAAAACCTACTGACATATTGTCTGTCCCCGGTGATTTATATTCGTAGTCAATGAAAAAAAATAATAATAATAAATAAATAAATAAATAAATAAATAAATAAAATAGAATAAAAGAGATTTTAAAGTCAGGAAGTCTAGAAGTGAAAATGTTATCTATGGAATAATCCTATATGAATCTTATACAGGGCTAATAATATATATAGAATTTGTATGGAAACCTTTTTCATTAGTTTGAATAAGGAATATTTAATATAACATAATTACAATTATGCAGATTTCCAACATGAAACTAATATAGTTTTTCAATTTTGGTACTGTTTTTTTTCAGACATTCTTCTCATGTGTGGGTCGAGTATTAAAAAAAAAAAAAAATTTATCCTAAAGTCGTATTTATTACAGCAAGTAACGTAACTCTTAGCTGGCTGAGAGCAATCTCCTGCCAAGTGACGACGTCATCATTGCCGTATCAGCATTTGTTCCTTTAAACCTCGATAATCTGCTTACACAGGCTTCATCTGTGTGTCGTCTCTGCTTGCAAAACAGATTGACTGGAGAAAGGAATGCTTAGCCCGAACTTCTCATGGGCAAGGCAGACGTTAGGTACAAGTGTCTATCGGTCCGTGTGCGCAATGCAACTTTAGCTAAGGAGTTGCAATCATTTTAAAATTAATAACAAAATAAGCAAATAGAATTTCTATAACAACAAAATGAATTAATTTTTCTGAACCTCATAGACATTTAGAGTATCAAGATATATATGTGAAATATTTACTTGCAACATTAGCCTATTACATTCAAGTAAAACATTCATGGAAATGTCACATTTTCTTGAAAAACCCAAAGTTTATTTAGAAATTAGTTACATAGTGGTTTTTTTTCGTTGCATCTCCTACCTATTAATAAAGTTTTTAAAATTAACCTCAGAGGATGCGCGCGAGAAAATTGAATATGAAACTTTTGTTAGGGCACATAGGATCAGATTTTATCACAACTTAATTTCAGTTAGCATAGAGAAATACAGAATCATGATTAATCTTCTCTTTGACTCTTATGTTGCCTGGCAATCTTACAAATAGCTCCGTTTCACACTTCTTTGTCTAGTAACTTACTACCAGTAATATCGAATTTTCTTTGGGATTCGTATTGAATATCTGTTTATTTTTTATAATTATGGATATTTTTACAGTCCTCATAGACCTGGATAGGTTCACTCATTGTTAATGCCATGGATAAAAAAGTTTGTACAGCGGACTCTTTTGAATTCCAAAATATCAGCGAATTCATGTGGGTTAAGTCTGGTCTAAATGGCTCTTCCCTCCCCTGTATTTGGATGTCGTCTGAATTTACTTTGCCCTTGTGACAAGTATAATTTCACTTGCAGGCTGATTAATGGAACCTGTTACAGTATCCTGCAGTACCAGAGTTTCACATCGGAACTTCAAAAAATCGTTCGTCGCAGCGGACGGACTGACTAGTCAAGTAACGACCGCCTACAATGTGAAAGGAATTTCATGGACTTCTTCGACCGACACCGTATCTCGTCGTTAATCTCGTTTTGATGCGGAACGCTCCAGCGACTGTCGGAAATCGACTACGAATGGGACATACTTCCGACAATTTCGACCGGAAGGATATTCAACTCTACTTTGCTGGCGAAGGACTCGTGCTGGGATGATCTATTCATCGCGAACGTAATCGTGTAGCTTAGGATGCAGAGAATAAGTATGAGCGCAATATAGAATGTTGGACCCGCCCAGGCAAATTTTCCCCCTTGTTTTAACCCTGTGAAATAGGCCATTTCATTTGGGCGGGGCTATAGGTGGTTGTCTGGAACTGTGTAATGGACGAAAAGTTGTTCGAACGCTAGTTAAAAGTGAAGTAGTATAACCTCGGTCATGTATCCTATATATATAAAGTATCATGTATCCTATATATAATTGATCATAAATAACAGAGTTGAAATATATCTTTGCGTGTACGCAATAGGAATCTCTTATATAAATGATCATAAATAACAGAATCGAAATATATTTTTTGCGTGTACGCAATAGGAATCTCTTATATAAATGATCATAAATAACAGAATCTAAATATATCTTTGCGTTGACCGCAATAGGAATCTATTTAAAGTGCACATATATTAATCATAATTATATGAATCCATATACATAAGTATAAACAAATCAGGTAGCCTATAATCAATCTGTTACCTTTTATCTTACCAATATCTGCAGTTATATATGAGTTAGTATATTGATTAATGAATCAGATATATAACATTTAGCATAAAAATCAACGAATCAATCAGCATAAACATTAATAATGTTATCAATTCATATATGAAATTTTTTATCAGTTAAAATATGATTTTTATCATGTTAATCTTCATTCTATGCAATTATCAGAGTACATTAGTATTTCCTGTAGCATATGTATCTTAATGAGATGAAGTGAAAAAACTGTATCATTATATATCACGTGATCACTATTATTTACCAATATCATTGTTTTATATTTTACTACTTGAATCAATTCATGTATACATGAATTTTTATTTACTTATATATATATGATATTCACATAGTGTCTGTATCACACTCCTATAAGTCAAATGCAAGTCAAGTTTGAGTAATATTCAGTAGTTGGTTTTGGTAGCTGACCGAGCTGATGTAAGTGTTTACATAATAAAAATATGGAATGTTAGTCCATATATATAAAAGTCTAAAACTATAGAGGTCAACCAGATTGCTTGCAGGAATGTGATCAGACTAGAGACGCTAAGATAACATGCCGTCACCTGTAGTCATTCAATTGTTTATAAACATTAGTCCAAGCTCCCTGCTTGAGACAACTACCCCGACCTATAATTCAAACGGCCTACGTGATCTGTAGCGTGTCTTATTCTGATTGTATGTTCATATGTTCGAACTACTGTCTGTTCCCTCATAACTTGTAACAGAGATGGTAGACAAGCAGAAGAGAGTTAGCTATCGTCATTAGAAGACCTGTACCTCTTTACCTAAGCTTTATCATGTAGAGGAATAGGATTAGCCATCATCATTGGCAGAAGCGATCAAGCTATCGTTATTAGAAGACTTGTACAATCATATCTGATCTTCAGCATGTAAAACTTCAGAAGAATACATATATTTTTATATTTCGTGTTTTCTACAAGAACCTCCTCACCATGAGTTTAACACATCGTCGTAATAACCAACAAGATAATACCGACTTCGTAAGTGATCTACAAACCCCCAGACACTCCATTGAAGATGGAAGTGCAATACCAACCGACTTAGCGTAAGATTATCGCTAGTCTAACATTACCTCATAGGGTGCCTTATCATACAAGGCACAAGCCCTAATACATGTACACCTTCCAAGCTAGTGAGTCCTTTACAGCAAAATCAACATTCCCTGTCACCAATTCACATGACAGGTGTAAGTGGCATAATGGAGTTACTTCCTCTCATCCTATACCCATCAAAATAACTGAATCTCCTGTGAGACTCTTCTCCAACTAAGGGTGAGCACCATGTACTACCACACTATGGTTACTCCCTGTATCACGTAATATCTTGAGTTGACAGCATACCTTCATAGATATATGGCTTAAAAGACTCCACATTGCTAAGCCACTCTCTGCTTGAGGTTACATTTCCACTGGTTGCTAAACATTCAGCTTGTTTAGTTTCATTCTTCTCTGGATTCTGATTCTTTCCCACACTGCTCTTCGTAGTTTGTTTCACCTGGTCACCTTTCACTACTTGACCAACTGGCTTTGACACCTGTTGATTCTGGTAACACTCTTGACTGAAGTGTTCTGCTCTTCCACACTTGAAGCAGACAACATTAGGTTTCTGTAACTGTCTTGAAAAGTTGGATGAGGATTTCACATTAGCTTTCTGAGGTGTATTACCTTGTATACTCTTGGTAGTATCACTTGTAGATTTCCCATTAAATTTGTTCATGATACTTGGATGAGACTTAAAACCTGGGCGTTGTTGATTCTGGTACTTGACATTGTAATTGTGTTTACTACTAATTATATTGTAATCTTCACTCAGTGTAGCAGCTTTGTCAAGTTTCTTAACCTCTCTCTCTCTCAAATTGGCTCTTATATGTTCAGGAATTCCCCTAAGAGACTGTTTAAGAACAAGTTATTCTTCTAACTCATCAAAAGTTTTAACTTTGGCAGCTTCTAACCAACGTTTAAAACACCTTTTCACTTTATAAGCATAATCTAAGAAGGTTCCCATCTCATCTTTTCTTAAATTTCTGAATCTTTCATTGTAGTACTCTTGGGTCATCTGGTAAACTTGTAGCACGCTGTGTTTAAGTACTGTGTAGTCTTTACACTGATCAGCTGTTAATGCTAGATAAGCACTTCTCCCTTTACCAATAAGACACTTTGTAGCAAAACTAACCATTTATCTTCTGGACTTCCCATACCTGAAGCCATTTTCTCAAAGTAATCATAAAACTCATCTGGAGCTTCTTCAGTAAACTTAGGGATTAACCTCTGTACTCTTACTACATCAAATACAGGGTCTTGATTACCTTTCATGTCTCGGGATTTATCTTTTCTATTTTATCCTTTCTCTTTCCTCTTCTGCTGCTTTTTCTTCTTCTCTTTCTTTTCTTTCTTGTTTTTCCCTTTTATTCTTTCGCTTTCAGCTTGCATTCTCTCTCTTTCAACCTTCAGTCTCTCTCTTTCAGCCTGCATTTTCAGCTTAATCAAATTTTCTTGTTTCAATGCATCTAAGCTCTAACTCTGCATCACTTTTCTCTTTCTTTTCTTCTTGCTTATTTATAAGATCAGCACATGCTACATTCAACAACTCTTGAGCTAATTCTAACTCATCATTATCAGTTATTCTACTAGAGTCTATTAATGATTCCATAGCAATACATCTTAAATGTGCTCTTACCATACTAGTAGACACATAACCACCACATCCCACTGCTAAAGCGCTCCACTGTGCCTTAGTCAGAGTGGCTGCTAAAAATTCCTGAACCTTGAACTTAGCCATATTTATTAAGTTATCAACTTACAATTCAATACAATAAATGCAAAACAAAAGTATATGGTTACTCTCCTAACAAAATATATCCCTAACACCGCCAGTATAGACTAGAGTGATAATGTAATCTGTTTTCCCGAGTCTCTGGGTATCATTAATACTTGTGCCGAAGTGCCAAGTATATAGATACTACACTTACCAATAATTAAATGTTACCTCACAACAGCCAGACACCTAAACCTTCATCACAGGTAAAATACGACTGAATACTCTAAAGACAACAGTGATCCCTTCAACAACTTACCAGTATTGCAGAATACCAGACTATGTTCATCAAAACAGGTGTGAGGTAATCCAATATGTAATCAAATTGATTAAAGGGCATCACTCCATCAACAACTTTAAAAGTCTTAGTATTTCCCTGATTTCAAAAGTCTAAGTACTTCCCTGGTTCTAACTCACTTCAATTAAATTGAAGGAAAACAACTCAATTACCACCCTATGTTTCTACCTAAGCATAAACATAATCACTTACGTATACTAGTGAAAAAGAAAACACTCATAAAAATTCTAAATACAAAAACATATTATCAAACTCAAAATTTATAAGTGTAATTCACAATATCAGGGAAATTTACTGTTACTTGAAAATTAAGCAAAGTTTTCTATTAATTCTTGAGTTACTTAAGTAAAATCAAATCAAAATTAATTTCTCACAAAATTCAAGGAAATTAATTCAATTGAAATTCAAAAGTATTAAGCAATAATTAAAATTTTAAAATTAATTCACAAGTGCTAAACAGCAATGAAACTTGAAAAGAATTCTAAGTAAATGCAAATTAATTCACAAGTGTTAAATATGGAAAATACCAAAATGGTAAAAAGCACCATCACACAGAATATAAAGATAAAAACACACTTCAATAAGAAAATGGCTAAACGAACAAAAAAATCACTTCAATAAGAAAAATGGATAAATGCACAAAAAAAAAAAAATCAACTCAAATGAAAATAACACAAAACACAAAAATTTG
>NC_061100.1:68702766-68722766 GCF_015104395.2 Macrobrachium nipponense
CCTTCGAGAGACAAGTTAAATGAGTTCAGCCTTAAGAATATGTTAGAAAGGTAGGCTAGTTCCTGAAGTGAGTGCCTGTCTGACTATTTCTCAATGGACTCATGTGACTTTGTCTTGCTGTCGCGTTTGGAGAACTAAGTGAGTTGCTATGTGGACGTAAAACGACATGACATGGCGTACGTTTCCGTTACGCACAATCTCTCTCTCATTTTTTTTTCTCTCCCACTGTTTCTCTCTCTCTCTCTCTCTCTCTCTCTCTCTCTCTCTCTCTGCGTATTTGAGGTTTATTCGTCAGCGATCTAAGTACCCCTGTAAACCTTCCTGTGAACCCTTGTTTTAGATCAAGTTGGCCATTTAAATGCTCTCGCTGACGATGCTGGGAAAACAGGTTTGTTTTTATGAAAATAAATGAGATTTGTACGGTAAGCATGTGAAGCCCAATATGCTTCCTTATTATCATTAAATTAATAATTTCTTTTATTTCACTTGAGCAAGCTCTAACAAGGCAAAACTTTTAATTATAACAACAAGACGTTTGACAACGCACAATATCACTAAAACGCAATACAAAGGTATGGCATAATCCTATAATAACACACTACGATTATAACACAAAGTAATTATAGCGGAATACAGGAATCGCTCAGGAAAATTAAAAGGAAAATAAGTCTAAGATTGACAGGGATGACTGCTATAATATGCACTTGCACCGTACCTGATCAGAAGTTGGAGTCCGTGCTCCTCAGGACGCCGATGGGAAGGGTAATAGACTTCACAGCAAATGGTACAATTACGCTATTAAATATTGCATCACTTTATGAAATATATCGTTCGGATTATTTTTCTTGTTTACTTCCATGCAATAATTAGTTTGAGAAAGTTTTTTTTTTATAATATGAAAATTAGAATCTAAGTAATAATTAAACTGGAAGGAAAATCCGTGTTTTATGCAGGTTTTAAAGCATTTTTGTCCGAATCATTATGGAATATTTCATTGTTTAAATATGAACAGTTCTACCAACAACAGAGTAGTAGCATCTGTATATTGTTATTTTATTCAAATAATACAAGATTAAGTGGAGTTTGACTTATCTAATGTTTTAAGATTATCATTTGTTTTAAAGATCTGTCTGTTCAAAAAACCTTATTTCAAGTTAGCATGTGAAATATATAAAAAATAATACATAATTTATAACTTCCTTGAATTACTACAAATATATTACGCTTGAACGAAGTGTGATGAAATGCAATGGAGTGATCATGATGTTCGGTTGGTACTCTTTGAACACCTATTTTGAGGAGACTGGTGTTGATGTATGATGACTTATAAATTTTACATATGCCAATTTTCTTTTTGATATAATAAAAAAGTGAAATTAACAAAATGTTTTCTATAAATATGAAGGAGAATTCTGATAGACATGAGAAGAGAATTGGATTTTTTAAAAATATAAATGAATGATTTAATGCAAGTTACATAGGCCTAGAATTATCGAAACTGGTAACGTGTGGAAGGAGTTATTGGTATTTTGGGAGTTACACTAAATATTAGGATGTGAATATCATTCGTAAACTGAAAACGGCTAGATTATATGCGATATCATAATTTATTGTAGTTTTTCTCTATTTTTCTTCGAAAGAATTATTGACTTATTTTAGATGTTGCTGATGATCTAAAAGAGATTTTCATTAATTACAAGTGGTTAAAAACCCTGTTTACGTACGTTCTGTGGACATCAGGGGTATTTTGACAAAGTGAAGTATCAAGAATTGTTGAAGTTTTGCCTCTGTGCCCATTCTTTGAGATTTGGAAACGAATGTGATCTGTCAGATTGCTTTGATGTGAAGAATATCATTACGGAAGGGTAAATAATTTACAATAATGTTACCTAATGGATCAATGAATAATTTTCCTTTCGCAGAAAACCTTGTATTGTTCATGCTCAGCTTCCCACAAATTATGGTTTTCATGTTAAGGAAAGCTGAATAGTTGTCCGTGTGTGTTCTTGGTTTGTTAAAATTTTTACAAATGATTTAAATAGCACCCTATTCGTGTCTTTCCTTTACCCTCAGGAATTTGACCCCATTGTTCCAACAGTTCACATGAGTTCATATGAGTCGAAAACATAAATACTAATAATGATAGTTCCATTAGTGCTTTGGATTGTTAGAGGGAAGCTCAAACTACTTAAATGAGGAGCTGAAGAGGAGTAAGTAAATGAATTCACTATTAGAAAAAGTTGGATTAGTTAGCCTCTTAGCTGATAGTTCTCAGATGGGCTGTTATAAATATTGCGCATTAAGCGTGTGTACGTAATTATCCTTTTCCTGAAATAAGAATGCTTCTCGACCTTTATTGGAACGGGTTGTGGATGAAAGCATCTGTGTGTGTTAGATATATATTTCAGAACTCATTTCTGGAATTTGGTGCATTTCTCAATTTTATTTTATTGCTTTATTTTATTTCTAACACACAATATTTTATAATGTTATATATTTTTGTGTTGCAATCACAATATGATATTTTGAAATGTTTGTCATATTATGGTTGTCGTTCAATCTTCATAGCAACGGGAAAAACTTAAATTAAGTCTATCATTATCAATATTATTATCATTATTATTATTACTTACTTACTTACTTACTTACTTTCCCTTTCAAATAAAATAAAATACAAAAATCAGAAATAAGGAAGATTTTCTTAATATCTTTAGCTACTAAATATCAACTCTCTGATGGTATATCTTAAAAAACCCATTCAATCACAGCCTCAAAAGTTTACAATACCTCTAATTAGAGAAATAAAAAGAATTTTGATAGTCGTGATTTCTCTCCACCTGTATCTGAAAATTTACTGTAAAAGTTCTTTGTATATTTTATATATTTCACAAAGTATTTTTCTTCTTCGTCAAATGAGAAAAAACTTTTAAATTCATTCCATGTCTATTCTCCTTTCAAGCACAAATGTTACAGAGACTTGCATCTAGATGAACAACTGCACTTATCGGAAAAGAAAAAAATAATACTTTTCTCGATAAGAAAACTATTTTCAGTCATTGAAAGAACGAATATATGAATTTTCTATCAAAGGGAATGACTACCGGCGAAAAAAGTACCTTTGCCACTTCGTACAGTAATTTCCATAAAAAAAAGTGGTTTTTGGGTTTACAGAAATTTCAGAACAAGAGAATCCGTAGAGAATCAGATTCTTAAAATCAACGTTTCCTTTTACTCTTTTTCCTTTTTGAGCAGACAAAATTCTGCTTCAAGAGTGAGCAAGCGTTATCAAATATTCCATTTTAGAAAACCTCGTTCTAAAAATAAAAAAATGTCAATACATGGATTTCATAAATAAATCCTTGTAAATTAGATGAGTTATTATTTGTGTAACTTGATTTTGTTTCATTCTTTTTAAGAACAACTAGCACTACCGTTGACCTCTGAGGTATTGACATGTTGTTTTAACCTGTTTCAACAATTACTGATAGATTATTTTAAAACAGGGACTGGAAAAAATTAATCGTGTTGAAAAACACGTTCTATCCTAAGGCTCGACTTCATACTTAATTAAGAAAGATAAAGAGACTCTTTTGATTATTTCTATAAATAACAGAAATAAATAGATGTCCTCTGTGACACTAAGGTGCTTGTTTTTCCTGTTCTTTTATTTTCACTAATCTCCAATCAACTCTCAACTCCCGTTTCAAAGGTCTTCCTCAAGCAAGTGAGGGCCTTTTAACTCTCTCTCTCTCTCTCTCTATTTTTTTTTCATTTTTATTATTATATACATATATATATATATATATATATATAATATATTATATATATATATATATATATATATATATATATATATATATATAGTATTTAATATATATATATATGTATATATATATATATATATATATAATATATATATATATATATATATATATATATATATATATATATATATATATATATATATATATAATATATATATATATATTATATATATATATATATATATATATATATATATATATATATATATATATATATATATATATAATCATTAACAGTGGTTGACTTTTGTTACTTAACACCTTGTAATATCATAATGTTTATATAATAAAACTTGTGATGATAGTACAGACTCCTAATATAGTAATCAGAAATTCTACATCTCATACATCTCTTTTCGTCTTAGTCTCTTTTTTGACCACTGAGCAAAAGAATTACTAACTCCTGTATGGTCATCACGAGTTTAGGTGATCCTTATTATGGGTGGACCAATTGTAACACTCCTCTGGACTGTAAAGTCAGACAGTTCAGCATTTCGTCTAATCATTAAATTACTTTTCATTTTCCTTCTGATATGTATCCCAATCACCATAACTATACCTATGAAGGATATGGTGAGTGTGCTAGTACCCAAAACCGATACTAGTTTGTCCATGCTATAGGATTGCGTGAAGCGAAGAATGTAACCATCAATGTTGGTTTCGGTAACATTATGCAAACCACAGTCAAAAACTGGTATGTTGAACGTGAAGTTGCCGAAATCCCATGTAGAATTCATGAAGAATGTAACTCCTCTTGTGATAATTGATAATCCAAAACTTTTGTCGGTGTTTGAAGTGATGTTGCATCCACCCGCTAGTATGCCGATATCAGCTCCTGATACAATGACTGCTGGACACGAAACATTGAATCTCTGTCGATTGTAGCAGATGGTAGATCCATTTGTTAGCCTGTGTGAGTATGGAACTTGCTCAAAAACATGGTAACCAATTGGAACATGATCCCCATCCTCCATGAAAGTTCCATTTTGAATTGATTGAAGCAGACATAATTGATTGTCGATGTCTTCAAAAGCAAATGAGTCTAATGAGCAGATCTTAGAATTTAAAGAAGTGTAGCAAGTAAGTTTTGTCATCATCATATATGACTGCTTATATGCTCTGAGAACTAGGCAACAAAATTAATGCCCTATAGCTGGATATCTCTGGAATAGTGGAAGCCTCAAACCTAGTTGGAAAAAGCTGTAAAATGTAAGACTCCCATGGATCGAAGGAATAAAACAAATAGAGATTAGGATTTTTCCATGTTCAACCCTCACAGAAATCAAGCTATAGTAAAACTTTAATCTGTGTGGTTAATAATGGTTTCCAATCCATTCTTCTCGAGCATTGTACGCAATTCACATCAAGTCCTTAATTAGCATCAAATGTGGAGATAAATCTCCTTTAACTGTTAAAGTGATAGCTTCAATGTAATCTTTAGTTTTCTCCTTAAAATTAATTATTTCATCATACACCTGTGATATCTTAGTGTAATAGTAAGACAAAGTTGTAACTAATAACTGTGGTTCTGAACAGTCTGTTGCACAAGGCTTGTAGCTTGATTTAACTGTTTATTTAACTGCTGTGGTGGGATCACAAGCTTAAAAACTGCCGGGCAAATCCCCCCCACATAAACCTAATCACTCCAGCTGCCAAACCCACCCTCAGTCCCACTTTCCTCTTTACACTGCAGAATACAAGCAGGACAATTGACTTATACCTACACACAGAACAAAAAGAACAAACACCTGTACTTACCCAACTCCAGATACTCAGAGCTATGCTGTGCTGCCTGCTGGTCAAGGTCACAGAGATACCAACAACAACAAAGACCACAACCAAAAACCACAACCCACAACACCCAAGGACCACAACCCCACAACTCAATAACACAACAACAACCAAAGGAACACAACAACCTAACAACAAACAAGGAATACATCCACAACAAAAGACCACTGCACAAACAATCACCAACACAAACACAACAGCACAAAAAGGCAACACACACACCCACTAGCAACGCCAAGGGAATCACAACAGCTCACCAATAATAACTCTCAACAACTCACAACCTTTCCAAGAAACTACAACAGCTCCCAACAACAACAACCCTCAGCCACAACAACTCATATATAACTCAATAGAAACTCACTAGCACAACAAATCTAACACACAGGCACAACAGCTTCAAATCAATTAACATCAAACTCAATAACAACCAACAACAAATCAACAACACACAACTTGGATGAATTTCAATGCTTTCACTAGGCTGCTGCTGACACTACTGTCTATCCCCAGCTCTGACCAAAGACTAACCAAAGACTGACTCTAAAACACGGAACTCTAACAACTAACAGCCCCAACAGACAACCCAAAACTCACCAACGTGAGGCCGAGGCCTGTGCAACCAGTTGGTATGGGACTTTGAGGTGTGGCTGATAACTACATGCATGCATTTGTACGTGTAATGATGGGTTCAATTGCCTGATACTTAGTGAGAAAAGCCACACGCTCCGGAGGCACGGTAAAAGACGGTTCAGAGGACACGAGGTGTTGGAAGAAACCCATCGAAGAGGTATGGCTCATTTAAAAGACTTAGGAACAGTTGCCTTTGAAAAGAGAGAAGTGCAATGTGTATATATTTATTTAACAATAATTAATTAATTGTGTGTTGGGAAATATAATGGATATGTCTCTTTGTTTCAGATGGGTCCCATGTCATTTTTCTAGAGACAGGATTCTCTAAAGATTTGACTATTGAAATGTGTGGTTTACAATTTGGGAGTTTGAGGGTGATTACTTAGTCTAATTCAGGAGAATAGAATGATAATTTACAGTTCTTTTTGTGGGTCAGACTTAGTTCTTAAAATGACGTTATTTAGTCACTTTGTTCCATATTATGTTCTTCTAGTTTGAGAAATAAAAAGCATATCTTTATATTTACGCGAATTCATAAGCCTAGTTTGATATAGTTTGCAGAGAGAGACGGCCAGAAACTGAAAGGTAAGAGTTGCCACTCGTTTAGTTTTGATTAGTGGGTTATAGGTGGTGGTAGCCTTTAAAAAGCTTTTTATACATTTTATAGGCTGTAGGAACACTTTCGAAGAGACTGGTGCTAGTTAGACATATGTTTTTGGGAAGGAAAAGGGTTATAATTATGTCACAGGCAACTCGGGCTTTCATTGCTGATTCAAGGGTTTTATGTTTGGGGCATTGGATCTCTTTCTCTCTGCATCAGACAGTCTGGCTGGTTAGTGATCTGTGAAAACTAGTGTTCCGAAGTTTTGGGGATTAAAATTTAATTTTTTGGCATATTAAAGTGTTTACTGGGTGTGGTGAATAAGTTACCCACATTTGCAATGCGTATACAAGTTTGGGTTCTGGTCATATGAAGATGTGAGAGTAGTTTTATTGTTTCCTTTTTTTTCCTTTTTTTTTTGTTCTCTTTTTATTGGCGATGAATTTGCTCAAAGTGTATTTTTGTTTTGATGTCTCTCGAGATTTGATGGACATTGGGGAGGTTTTGCAATAACATGAGCGAGGTTTTTTTGGTTATTGTGAGTTATGCCCTAGAGAGAGAGAGAGAGAGAGAGAGAGAGGCGAGTGTCGGAGTGAGTGAGAGAGAGAGAGAGAAGTTGGTTGCCAGGTGCTTGGAAGTGTGTGAGAGAGAGAGAGGTAGTTTTCAGAGTGAAGCACTATTTTTTTTTTTTTTTTGTAACTTTGTACTGCAAACAGCTGTTTGTGGGATGATTTACTGGGCGCATTGCATGTTTGTTTTTATTATCTTTATTGGGGGATGTTTGTATTAATTTTTTCTGGATTGGATTTTGTGCATATATAAATATATTAATGTTATTGAGGTCGGGAAATGTCATAAGGCACAAAAACTTTCATAAAGATAGGAAAATGGTGAATGCAAAGGGTACCATGACTTTACTTCATCACGTCACAAATGTTAGTACGTTTTTAAGTACATTTAGAGGAATCAAGATGGAGCACTTTTGCAACCAGTACAATTCTTTATTGAAGGTGTGAATAATTACTTAAGCGCAAAGAACATAAAGGTTTTCAATTTGCAAAATGTCGTACTTGGGCTGATCTGCAAGCATTTTTAAGAGCAGCTTATGGCTCAAAGGAATGCGGGGATATGGTGAGGGACCTCAGGGGGCTATATAAGATAGGGAAAGGCACAACTAGCCCTGTAGAACATAGTTCAAAACTTGACTCAACAGCGGAATGGATAGAAAAATTGAAAACATCTAAATGGGTTACAGGAGGTAGTGTCTCACTTGACAATTTACATAAACTTACCCATTTTTCTATGCTCTTGTACGATGTAGCGGATGCAATAGTGGATAGTTTTGATGAAAAGATTGAACCTACATCAGACAAAGAATTAGTTTATGCCCAAATTGAGAAACATATGTCTAAATGTTCCACTGTAGATAATACATTTTAATGGGACAGGCCCGCTTCCCATTTGTGTGCAAAAGTTGAATATAACAAAAGATCAGTCGATCAAAGGTAACTGCAGTTGCGCTGTTTTAATTGTAATAAACTAGGGCACCCAAAGAAAATATGTAGAGTTAAATATTGCGGAATGTGTAAGAGTGCAGATCACTATTAGCAATCTTGTTCGTCTCAGATATGGAAAGATGCGAGGCCTACACCTCAAGGCTCTGAGAGTTATAATGTGAGGACTTCCCAGGCGGGTCATTTCAGAGGGCAAAGGGATCGACGAAATTTTTGAAGGCCGATCAACAAAAAGGGTACAGGTGATTAGTACTTGCCATTGTGGTCTCGTGGGGGATGCCCCAGAACCCAGGCCTATAGTTTATGCAACAGTAGAGGACATTGATATCCCAGTATTTATAGATACTGGCCCTAGCGTGAACTTGATGGATCACAATTTGTATCAATCCATGTTCTCCCATTACCCTTTGAAACCCTCAACAGAGACGATGTGTGATATGCAAATCCATAGATTAAACACCCTGGGCTGTGTTCAAATACAGTTTACTCTCGGTGACAAAGTATTAATAGAACCATTTTTGGTAATGAAAGGGATTGTGTTGGGCAACAGACTTTTGCTGGGTCATCCTGCATGTAGGAGACACAAGATTTTGATCCATGTGGGTGATAATGGTGTTTTTCTTCCTTATGAGGAGGTGATTAGAACTGAAGATATGGAAATTATTGAAAAAGGGGATGTGTTTGGTGATGCTAATCGTGATGATACAGGGATTATAGGGAGTGGTAATATTAAAACCTGCACTGGTGATATAGGAAATAATTACGGGGATGCTATGCGGCATATTGGAGTTCACGGTGGTAACAATTTTGGTGAATGTGACAATGATATTATGGATGGTGATACTAGTACTAATATTGATGCTATTTCTGATACTAACAATGGGGTGGATGTAATAAGAACCACGGGTGGTGATGTTTATGGGGTTGTGGAAAGGGGAGGTACTAACCACAAATATAAATGTCTTTTATCAGAGGATATTGTGTTAATGCCCGGTTCAAAGACTATAGTAAAAGTCAAATTCAGGGAAGTGAGAAAATCTACAGATGTGTGTGTTATTGAAAACAGCGAGAAGCTAAGAGGGGTTATTAGCACAGCATCAGTGGACAGTGTATCCAAGAATGGGGTTACATGGCTAGAATTATTAAACTGTAATGATACAGTTAGGAAGGCATATATATTGGATCTCCAAGATTGGAGTAGTTATAGTGGTTCAGTGGCTATCATAGAGGGGAAACCTGAGTTTTCAGAGGCAGAAATGCAATCAAGGAAACGAATATTTAGAGAATATTTAGCTAATGCAGATTATAGTGATCATGTTGAAGTGATAAGCCAGCTCTTGGCAGAATTTGGCGATTTGGTAGCCTTACAAGGTGATAAATTGTGGTTGACTAATGTATTAGAGCATAAGGTAAATTTGGAGAGTGGCACAAAACCTATTTATATTCCTACACACTGCATACCTTTCAAAATCAGAGAACAGGTAGAGGAAGAGGTTAATAGGTGAAAGGAAGAAGGAATCATTAGACCTAGTGTGTCTCCATACAACTTTCTCTTGTTAGCAGTGCCTAAGAAGGACAGTTCTGTACGTGTATGCGTCGATTTTAGACACTTAAATGAAAAGACAATCCCTGACCGCTATCCAGTCACGTGCATACCAGATCTTTTTGTTGAAATCGAGGGACATAATATCTATAGCTGAATTGATTTGGCACAAGGATTTCTACAGGTCCTTCTTAGTGAAAGTAGCAAGGAATATACGGCTTTTTCAGTGCCCAAGGGACTATGAATTTACGCAAATGCCGTTTGGTTTATCAGGCAGTCCGATGACTTTTACCAGGTTGGTAAATACAGTTTTGCACGGGTTATTGGGTAATAATGTTTCCGTATATATAGATGATATTTTAGTAGCCACAGACACGATTGCGCAACACCTGAAAGTGCTTACAGAGGTACTTAGGAGGCTTAGATTAGCGGGGTTCAAAATTAAGCTAGCTAAGTGTTCGTTCTTGAGAAAACAAATCACATATATAGGCCATGTCATAATTAAAGAAATGGTTAGAGTAAATTACGATAAAGTCAAAGCAATAGCGAATTTTTGCACCCTGAGATCAAAGAAAGAGATTAGGTAATTCCTGGGTATCGCCGGTTTCTTCAGGAGGTTTGTGAAAGGGCTCTTTAATATAGCAGCTCCCCTAACAGACGTATTGCGGGAAGATGCTCAATTTCAATCGAAGGAACCCCAGTCGGAGAGTTTTCAAAAGCTTAAGGACGCGTTAATGAATCCCTCTGTTTTGAAGTGTCCAGATTTTAGCAAACCCTTCACATTAGTCACCGATGCCAGCCAGGAGGGTATAGGTGCTTGCCTTATGCAAAATTTTGATGGGAAATTCCATCCCATAACCTTTTATAGCAGGAAGTTCAGGAAAAAGGGCAGCAATGAGAGATCAATGGTTACCATAGAAAAAGAAGCCTTTGCAATAGTAAAGTAAAGTCCTTACAGACCACAAGCCATCATTAGATCTTTTTAATAAACCCGATTTGTTGCCTAAAAGAGCTCGATGGTTTCTAACTATCAGAGATTTTGATGTAAAGCTTAAATATATAGAAGGCAAATTAAATGTAGTTACAGATGCCCTTAGTAGAAGTTTTCATGACACAGAAGGATTTTAAGTTGCACAAGTCACTAGTGAGTCTATACAATGGGATATGCTCTCATACAGCAAAGGCAAGATGAAGACGAGATTCTGGCAGATGCAAAAGCGTTTCTTACAGGGGAATTAGTCAGAAAACGTGATAAGTTGCCTTTTTTTTTTTTTTTTTTTTTTTTAGAAGGTAATCTATTGGTTAGGAAAATTAAATTCAAATTGAGAACCAGTGAGAGTAAAGGAGATACGACACAGATCGTAATTCCAAAAGTCCTAATTCCAGTGGTTTTGGAAATTGTACATTGCAGGTTGGTAGTCCACACTTAGGGATAGAAAAAACGTACAATGAGGATCGTGCTAAATACATTTGGAAAAGCATGGGGAAAGATGTGGAAAATTTTGTAAAAAACTTTATAGTATGCAACGCATGCACACCTGGAAGGATAACTTCATGCAAATTAGAATCATATCCTATGCCAAATAGACCTGTTCAGAGAATACTTTGGATATCCTGGGAAATTTTTGTTAGTCTAGATATGTGAATAAGTACTTGTTAGTAATAATAGATGAAATTACAAGGATATTAGAAATTTTCCCACTTAAGCATAAAATGGCCAAAGAAGTAGCTGTAGCATCTTTCAATGGTGTCATTTGCAGATACAGCTCACCCGAAGTTCTATTGACCAACAATGGCAGAGAATTTCTGAACAAATCTTTGGAATGTTTAGTGGAAGTCATGGGGATACAGAAAGTAACAATTATTCCATACAGACCTGAGGCTAATGGGTTGTGTGAACGAGTGAACAGGGAAGTGCTCGAGGCTCTCAGGAAGACTGTAGGTGGTAATGATAAGAATTGGGACAGATGTATTGATATTGTTAGACATATTATTAACACTATGGTTAGTGATTCCATTAAAATGTCTCCATTTGAAGCTTTGTTTGGTTGCCCAGCACGAGGCACATTTGATTTGCTAACTATACCTCATCATAAGGAGAATACGATCAAGTTATTGATATCCACAGCGAGAGAGAGACATGCTTGTCTCAGCCGTAACCTTGAAGTCACGACCAGAGAGATGGTAAAGAGAAGTATTAGTAAAACATCTGATCCCAAGATCAATGTTGGACACAAGGTATTTTTAAAAATCAACTTGAGAAATGAGCTGAACTACAAATTACGCCCGAAATTTGAAGGTCCTTTTAGAGACATTGAGGAAAAAATTGGAAACAGATTTGTAGTCTTACAGGTCGGTCGAAATTATTGGTGAAATGTTTTTAATGTTGTTTTTCTCTTTTATTTCTTCTACAGTTTTTTTTCTTACTATGCGCAAACTGCAGCGTTTTGGTGTAAGATTCAGAGGTAAATATTTTACGAGGAAAGTCGGTTTGAAAATATGGCAAATTTCTTTTATAGCCGAGAACTGTGATGATAAATACGTGATAATTCATGTGTGTATGGAATTTTGGAGCTGAATTTTTGTTTTTTTTGGGGGGTGGCAGATTTTTTTGGGGGATTAGTTTTTTTGTGGTTATGATTTTTGGTGGTGATCTGTGGTTTTACGAACCAAAGAGGGCTGTTATTGTGGTTCCTTTTAGTGTTGTGGCTCTTGGGTGGTGGCACTACTGTATTGTGGTTTTATGAGTCTCTATGGAGGTGCTGTATTTTTGTATTCACCAGTCGTTATATTTGCCGGTATATAAATGTTGAATTGTGGTTTTCTGTGGTTTTTATACCGAATAGGTGGTAATGTGGTTTTATATACTTGGGGTAGTATCATGGGGGATTATGTTTTTAAGGGAAATTTGTAGGGACCTTTGGTGATATCCTAGACTTAATTTTGTGAAAGGTGGTTATATAGTCTTAGTGTTTTTGGGGCTATTAAGAGAACAATGATTTCTGAGGTTGCAAGTCTGATTAGACAAATCTATAGTGCAATTCGAGCACATGAGGTGTTCACAGGTGGATTTTTGCTAATAATGCTGTGATGAGTCCGGTTGCTGATTTTTTCCTTTCGGAGTCGATTACTCAGAGATTTGCACTATGTTCAGATGTGTTGATTATGACATTTCACAGAGATGTATGTAAGAGGTCGTTTCTGGTCGATGAGATATGTTGCGGTAGCAAATTCCGCAATGATACATACTGCATTTATGGGGGAAAACGTTGGATCATATATAATTTTTTTTTCTCTGTGTACGTTTTGTAATGGGGGAAAGTTCACTTATTATTATTGTTTATTTTTCTTTTCCTATGTGAGATGTAATTGGGGTTAAGCTTTATATAGCATTTCTACTTTAGACAGGAGGTATAATTTATCAGGGTATGTGAGTTAGATAGAAGGGGTGTTCGGCATCATATGTCATGGAGGTTAATTATATAAACAGTAAAAGGGTTTTGCTGGTAGACATTATGTGTTCTTTTTTTGATACTATGTTTGTCAGATATAGGATTACTCATGAGGATTCAGTGGGTAAAGATTATATTTTGTTTAGTGAGGAATTTTTAATATTTGACTAGAAAGTTGAGTATATTGATTAATGACAGATTTGTGTGGTAAAGCAAGACTTTAGTTAATTTATGATCATGTAGACTTTTTAAATACGGACACACAATGACTTTATAGAATTCCCAACTTCATGTGATGGTGACGATGGAAATGGCTTTGTTCTACAATACCAGAGGTCGAGTCTAGTGGATCGTCTCAGGATATGTTCTGGGATAAATCAGGAGTCTACAATCTTCTACGAGCCAGGTGCAAGTAGCACTTGCATGGAAGTCACGGGATATTTCCTTGACAACGAGGTGGTGACCACATTTCCTCCAGTAGAAAACATTGAAGCTACAGTTTCACAATGAGGGGTGTTGGATACACTTATGAGGGTCGCAGATGCTGAGTAATGGTGCGTGCTGAGTTGTATCGAGATGGTTTATGTGCTTAGCCTGCGTCTACAACTATTCAACAAGTTCCACCTATCTTAGTGACGGATGAATTCTTCTTCGACGAACGTTACATAATTCCAGTGATTGTGGTTGTGCTAGCAGTCAAACTAATCTCAATTTGTGCATTAGGAGTTCTTAAACTTCTGTGCATCTTGCGAGGCATAAGGATTCCACCAAAGGAGGTAGCCTTGAATCATGTGGCAAATTAAAACATTGTGCATTAGTTACTGATATGGTGTGTGACAGGAGTGCACAAAAGACATAGGTGGCCAAGCTATATTAAAGAAGAAAGTAAATGTGTCGTGAATTGGGATGCATCAGCTTTCCTGGCTTGGAGACAAATACAACCTAGCGACAGCCTTCCTCGAAGAAGGAATTGTTGAGTATGCATTTGTGAGGCTGAGGCCTGTACAACCAGTCGCTATGGGACTTTGAGGTGTGGCTGATAACTATGTGCATTTGGCATGTAATGATGGGTTCAATCGCCCGATACTTAGTGAGAAAAGCCACACGCTCCGGAGGCACGGTAAAAGACGGTTCAGAGGACACGAGGTGTTGGAAGAAACCCATCGAAGAGGTATGGCACATTTAAAAGACTTAGGAACAGTTGCCTTTGAAAAGAGAGAAGTGTGATGTGTTTACATTTATTTAACAATAATTAATTAATTGTGTGTTGGGAAATATAATGGATATGTCTCTTTGTTTCAGATGGGTCCCATGTCATTATTCTAGAGACGGAATTCTCTAAAGACTTGACTATTGAAATGTAGTGGTTGACAATTTGGGAGTTTGATAATTTACAGTTCTTTTTATGGGTCAGACTTAGTTCTTAAAATGACATTATTTAGTCACTTTGTTCCATATTATGTTCATCTAGTTTGAGAAATAAAAAACATATTTTTGTATAAACGTGAATTCATTAGCCTAGATTGATATAGTTTACATAGAGAGATGGCCAGCAACTGAAAGGTAAGAGTTGCCACTTCTTTTGTTTTGATAGTGGTTATATATATATATATATATATAATATATATATAATATATATATATATATATATTAATATATATTATATATATATATATATATATATATATATATATATATATATAATATGTATATATATATATATATATATATATATATATATATATATATATATAATATATATATATATATATATATATAGATATATATATATATATTTATGTAATGGGATATTTCCCATTATATATTTGGTAAACGTGTAGCTCGAGCGTTAAGGCAAACTAATACACACAGCCCTCTCCTCTCTCGCCTCTCTCTTTCTCTCCTCCCAACCTCTTCTCTCTCGCTCTCTCTCTCTCTCTCTGGTCTCTCTCTCTCTCTCTCTCCTCTCGTCTCTCTCTCTCTCTCTCTCGCACCGACACCTCTCTCTCTCTCTCCTCTCTCTCTCTCTCTCTCTCTCTCGGCAACTCCTCTCTCTCTCTCTCTAAGCGACCCCTCTCTTTCTCCACTCTAACAGGTAATGAAAATGATAGAGTTGCATTACAAAAGATACCATTATTAACAATGAATAAATAAGGAATTAATCAAGCCTTACAGACTAACTTAAAAAAAAACCAACAAAAATGTCTGAACAGTTATAGTCACACCAATCGTCTATATCCACCGGGAACTCTCTGTCCCCCTCCATTGCCAGAACCGTCTGTTTCAAAGACACAGAACACATCCCATAAGTACACACACAAGTTTAACAATCAGAGACTAAAGATTGAATATCACCACAAACATATCAAATTGATAACAAGCCAGTCTTCGGCTAAAGTAATTCAACTTGGCTAAAGTAATTCAACTCACCCATGCAGCCGGAATATCTCACTCACTATTCCAAAAAACACTTAGGCACCACCATCGTGGCTCTGCCTTCCTCCCAAAGACGCCTCTATCAAAATCCCCCATAAACTTGTGTATGATACACTTTTAATAGGAAGAGGCGCACACGCACACACGAACACACAGTTCGTTAGCGCCTTACACTTACTGGCCGCAACCAGTTTCACAAAGGCACTTTGAGAAGAGTTAATAAACTATTGTACATTGACTTGTCTAACTAAGCAGTTTTACCTCACACCATCCATAGAAACTCATTGACAGCTTTTCTCGGGTCGTCGCCTCTGCTCTGTTCTTCACATTCCATAGGACACATTGGCAATATATTATTAATCAAAAACCATAGGCATAATATGGCTCGGCCACTGACCCATGCTAGCCCCCGCCTAGCAAAATTGCTTATATAATATAAAACGCATTGGCCGGCTTAAAACAAAACATAAGTAATAACTGCACGTCTCTGGCATTATAAAATAAAGTCTGTTACGCTTTAATCTCCAAATAACACTAGAATTTTCTCTCTTTGGATTCTTGAATATCCCTCTTTGCTTGTCTGCAAATAGCTGCACAGACAGTAGACTGTAGGAAGCTGTAGGAAGATGGAATGCCTCCCTCATTGTAGGAGACTTCTCACGACTTCTGCAGATCCCCAAAAAACACACTGTAGAACTCTGTAGATGTCGTGATCACCATCGTGGAAACTCTTGTAATCACCATGGACAAAACGGCAGCAACCTCTCTGCACGGCTGGTGGACGTCTTGCTGGCGTTGGGAAATGACTTTTTGGTGTGTTAGTATGTCAGTCAAGTCACTGGTCAATCCAAGAAAATTAACCCAGACATACTACTTCTATCAAACAATGATCTCAAAAAGTCAGAAATACTAACTGAACGTCTCCCAATTAACTCTCTTTAACATGACTACCAAAATGATAAGTCATTATCACAACTCTCAAAGGAAAAAAAAAAACATCAAGTTCTCCAGCTCAATTCTCCAAACTCACACATCAGCACACACACAACTCAGAAATCACAGCAACTCCACGGACTTCTGCACTCACATTTCAAACTTGAATGTTATCACAAAAAAAAGAAAAAAATCGTAATGAACCCAGGGAAAAAAAAAGAAAGTATCACGTAACACGCCCTGACCCAAAAAATGTTCTCTCAAGCTCTGATATTTGAACAACCCACAAAATCAGTAAAAATCTCCAATGTTTAACAGCAAAAACCCCTTTACTGCTCATACAATTAATCACAATGAGACTTAATGTTAAACTCCCTTTTACGTAAATAGCAACTCCCGAAAAATTACATCTCCTGATAAATTACATCTCCCGATAGGAAAAGGAAGAAAAAATAAATAAAATAAACATAATCACAAATAGATTTCCCCAATCACAAAATACATAGTATACATATGTATAACTCCACGCATTTTTCCAAGAAATGTCCCATGTAAAATTATGGAATTTCTCAACATCGCTACTTTATCAACTGGAGATGTCCAGAAAGCAAACTCTCACACATGCGCTTTCGTGAAATGCTATTGTCAACATTTCCAGATATTGCTAAAATTCTGATCAATCGTCATCAGAGGAAAAGAGTCAGCACACGGCTCATCACATCGCTTGTCAGCAGAAAAATCACCTGCGGACGTATGCTCGAACAGCAGCATAAAAAATGTCTAGTCAGACACACAAGTTTGGAAACTCATGATTCTACAGAAAAAGGTCTAACAGACACATTTCATAGAATTAACTCCAGAATATGACTAATGTGTTCAAAAATTTGTCTCAAAGACGTATTCTCTCAATATGACATTGCCCAATTATATGCCTCCAAAATAACACACTTGTGAATATAAAAAATGCACACACCTCCATAGGACTCGTATTGCAGTAATGCCACTCGCCTCTAAATAGTCACGAAACCAAAGAGAAAGAACCACAGAAAACTTCTCTTGGCTTGAAAAAAACTCCCATAACCACAAAAAAAGGGTCACCCGCCAAAGATTAATCCCAACTCCATAGAAATATGTGACACCACATTAATAAGAACATCACTCCGGATAAAAATATTTCCTCCATTTGGTGAAAAACCACATCCACATATTATTAACTCTTATTTCTCCAATAGCCATATGTTAATAAAGAAAACCACCACTCCAGGAATAGAGAATAATCACCTCTATTTCGGCAAATACAAAATATTTACCTCTATTACCCCAATAACTCCATGTGGAACAAAACAAAGCTCCAAAAAATATATCTCCAAAAAGGAATATCAAAAAATGAAATCCTATCTCCAAAAAATGTGCACTCAAGGCAACTAACTCACACACTCACAAATATTGCCCCATAATCTCCAAATATGTGTCTCCATTTGCAACAAAGATGGCTGAAAAATAATTGAACTAAACATAGCTCTCATCACCATTGGCAAATATCAAAAATGGCCAAAAATATATCTCCAATATATTATATCTCAAATTATAACTCCAAAATAATATATACCTCAATTATCTCTCCAAAATAATATATCTGCAATTCTCCATGGAATAACTCAATGTTATAGTCCAAAACTATAAAACTCTCTCCATTTAGCATAATTGCTAAAAAAGGGCAAAAACTCGGCAAATAAAACTGTATAGAAAATTCTAGAAAAAATCACCAATGTGCATAACTCATCATAACAGAACTCCAAAAACTTAGCCAAGTTTCCTATCTCTCACAAAGTTGTCACAAATACAACAAAGGTATTGTGCAAGAAAACTCACAAATTCTGGAACACAAATATCCAGAGAAAAAATGTAGTGCCATTACGTATGCATTCAAAACAGTGCAAGAAATTCTCCCATATATTTCTCTGCAGCATCAAATAGCTGAAACACCAACACGTTCCCGAACAATGACTCTAAGTCACGAACTGAGATAATAAAAAATATTCACACAAATAGGAGAGAAAAAACAAATTCAGATTCACCCATGATAAAGAAAACTTGTGTCAGCGATGGCTAACTTCCGAAAAAGGAGAAAAGAAAAATCTACGGCATTATTAACCATCTCCCGTAACTCACTAGATGTCAAGCAATTATCTGCTGAACTCATAAAAAAAGGAAAAAAAAAAAAAAAACTAAAATAATGTGTTGTCAGTTCCTCCCAAATTCAAAAAAAGATTTCACCTCCCTTGATAGCATTAAAACACCCACGTATTAGTATATATAAAAACAAACTCAGTATCAGAAATATCATCATCAGCAAAATCACCAAAATTTGCTATCATCAAAATCACCAGTATCTGTACAAAAAAAAAAAAATATCACCAATGTTAATGCTTGCCCATTCTCCAAAGGTTCAGCACAAAACTCAGCAAAAGTTCAGCAAGATCCCACACAATTCACCAAGATTCAGTCAGATTCATCAAGATTCAGCAAAACTCTTCCTCGTGAATCACTGAAATATTCTCCAAAGTTACAAAAACTTCAACAAATAATTAAGACAAGAACTCTCCCATTAATTCATTGTAATAATTCTCCATGAATAATTATCTGTAATAATTATAAAATAATCTCCTATGAAATATCTCAAATCTATCGTAAAACAAGTCTCCCGTAATAATAATTATACTTAAGCAACCCTCCCGTGACACATCTCAAGTATAATAATTATCATTAATAATAATAACTCTCCATAGCAATAAATCTCTTGCAAAGATCTCAAGTAAGGGTGAAATTCAAAATAGCATACAACAGTAATGCTGATCCTCATGACACACAATTTCTCCAGCATACACCATGACATACAACAGTAATCTCTCCAACACAATAAAAAAAAATAATAATCTGTGCCTCCCCTTTATATTTATGTCTTCCAAAACACAAGAAAAACATACACCCATACAATGCATTTCAATTCTCTTTCTAAAAAAAAGACTCTACGGGCATTTCCCTACATCAACTAATCAATCAGCTGATGTCTTGGCATTGGAAATTCATTGGCAAGGGCAAACTCATCCCCCAACACCCCGACACAAAGAAAGAAAAAAAGGAGTTCACCCCTAATGAGAAAAAAAAAAGGTTTCTCCCTCCCGGTAGAACAACCCCTCAGTCAAGCGACAGAACAGCCCGAGGCAGACCAGTAGTACCCATCCCCCCTTGAACAGTGTCTGAGGACCCCCC